>NC_060119.1:172048949-172352862 GCF_021461395.2 Schistocerca americana | reverse complement strand
TACTGTCTAGAGTTTAATTCTGCAATGAGTTCATTCACCACAGGGTTCACCTCTTTGTGGACATCCTCTGGTGTTGTTGATTACGATTTTTTCCTGCGTCATTGTGGCTTCTACCTTTCTGCCACTAAGCTTGGCTCTAATCCACCTGCAAATGGTGATACCCAAGCCATGCACCTCTGCCGCCTTAACCATGGATTCAAAGGGCATGTTGCTAAAAGCCCCTTCGATGTCCAAGAAGACGCAAAGGGCTATTTCCTGACAGTGTAGTGCTTTCTCCACCTTCCCAACAAGTTGGTGGAGTGCAGTTTCACATGATTTTCCTGGTTGGTATGCATGTTGGTTTATGTGCAGAGGGACCCTAGTTAATCTCCTCTCCTTAACTTGGACGTTGACCAGTTTTTCTAATGTTTAAGAAGAAAGGAGGACAGACTAATTGGGCCATGGTATGATCAGTTCTTTCTGTCTTTGGAATGAAGACAACCTTCACTTTCCTCCAGACATTAGGAATGATTCCTACCTCTATGCTAACCCTAAATAACCTGCATAGGAATCTTATTATGTTCACTCCTGCTTGTTGCAAGAGCACTGGAAAAATTCCATCTGGGCCAGGTGACTTGAACGGTTGGAATGTTCCCACTGCCCATTGGATTTTACTATAGTCAGCACATTCTCTGGGAGATTCCCAGTTCTCCTTTCGAATACCTGAAAACCGAAATCTCACAGGGACATTGTCTGTCAGAGTACATTGAGGTAAATGAGTTTGAGGAGTAGTCCCAGCATTTCATGTGCTGTCCTTGTATACTCCCCATCCTCTTTCCTTAAAGTTCCTCCTGGATTAGTTGGTATCTGAGTGAAGATTTTGTGAAGTCTGGCCTGAACAGCTGTGCTCTTTACCTCATCACAGAATACTTTCCAGGACACCTGCTTTGCTTGCTTAATTGCAAGATTGTATTTGACAAGGGCCTCTCGTTATTCTGTCCATTGCCCTTCCCTTCTCGCAAGGTTGAACAATCTTCGCGCCTGTTTCGTCTGTGATTCCAGGTTGTTGTTCCACCAAGATACATTCCTATTCATGCACTTCTTGGTGATTGAGCAGTTGTCATTGTATTAGGTTGTGATGGCAGAGAACTACTGACTTCCGAGAGACTCGAGTTAAGGTCCTTTCTATACGCCTCCCAGTCCATTTTCCTGTGATTCCTATGGGACATGGTCTGTCTAATGCCCATTTCAACCTCAAACTTAATATACATGTGGTCTGATGAGAATGACATTAAAGCCACATGCCATTGTTTGACATAACTACCCATCAAAGTGGAACTGAAGGTTATGCCAATTATCTCTTCCCTTCTTATATTCCTAAATGTAGATTCCTTTCCCCTATTGAGCATCTCTAAGTTATTAGCTAGAAGTAATTCTAGAAGGTACTCACTTCTACTGTTGGTGTCAGCTCTGCCCAACACTAGGTTGTGAGCATTAGCATCGCATCCTGTTGTGCACAGTCTTCCGCCAGTCTCATCGCCTCCTGAGAAAGAGGAGTACTGTCCTTGTAAGAAAGGTATGCCGAGGCCATTACAAACTCCCTTGTGATACCTTCCTCATGTTGTCGCATCCAGATGGTCACTAAGTCCCTAGAACAAAAGTCCACTATCAGCATGAAGGGGATTCCAGTTTTTAGATGAGTGCATGTTCTAGAGTTTCTTATATTTCTAGTGTAAACCAGCTTACCTCCAGTGCCACCAAGGCCCGAAACACCTCCTTTATATAAATAGGGCTCCTGAATCAGGGCCACCTCCTCTTCTCATCTTCCCAGAATATGATTCAGGCCAGCAGTGGCCCCCTTACTTTCTTCAGCAGCACATTTAGTCTCCATCTTGCCACCATTGTCGCTTCTGATGTCTTTGATTACCCTGACGGCAACCTGCGAGAACCACAAGAATAGTCTCAGGTCCTGTTACCGTATTCCCTTCAGGGACTTTTCTCTGACTTCCACCACAAGGGTTTGGCCATTTGGTGCAACTTTCCAGTCGATTACCTTTCAATCCTCTGTTGAGACTTTCAGGTTTTGAGAGCGTATTTTCTGAGTCCCTGGAGAGGTATCCTTAAGGAGTTTTGGAACCCAGATTAAAATCTTTGTGGTCTTGAAGAGCTGAGTCACTGTCTTTACCAGCAGCTTCGCATCCTCCCACAGCAATATTAGGGGCACCTTTTCCTTAAGCCAGTCCACTGTAACCCACCCCCCCCCCCCTCTCACCCCAGACAAAGATAAGAGCACTGTGATCCAGATAAACTCCCCTGAATTTGTGTCCTGGACCAGCACCCCCCCCCCCCCCCCCCTCACACCAATCTTCTCAAAGAGAGCCATCTGCACGAGCTCCTCCTGCTGCGAGGTGATCTTGACCAGTGGATATCCTTGCTGGATAACTGCCATCCTAAAAACTGACGCTGCCATACTGTAGGTCTGTTTCCCTATTGCTTGCCTTGGCGTTTTCTGGATATGCTTATCCTGCGAAGCGGGAGTCCAAGATTCCCCCTTGTTCTCTTACTGCCTGCCCTCGATGTAGAAGGGGTGTGTACACCACTTTCACCTTGGGACACTATTTTCTTGGAGGTCTGGAAGCTAGGAACAGCTTTCCTTACTTTTGAAAATGCGTATTACGTTGAAATGCCAAAGAAACTGGTATAGGCATCCGTATTCCAATACAGAGATATGTAAACGAGCAGAATATGGTGCTCTGATCAGCAACGCCTATATAAGACAACAGATGTTTGGCGCAGTTGTTAGATCGGTTACTGCTGCTACACTGGCAGGTTTTCAAGATTTAAGTGAGTTTGAACATGCATTACAGTCAGCGCATGAGCGATGTGACACAGCATCTCCGAGTAGCGATGAAGTGGGGATTTTCCGGCACAACCATTTCACGAGTGTACCATGTCTATCAGGAATCCAGTAAAACAGATATCCAATATTGCTGTGGCCGGAAAAAGATCCTGCAAGAACGGAACCAATGACGACTAAAGAGAATTGCTCAGTGTGACAGAATTGCAACCCTTCCACAAATTGCTGTAGATTTCATCAGCAAGTATCAGCGTGCGTGCGAAACATCATCGATAATGGGCTTCCAGGTCGAAGGCCCACTCATGTACCCCTGATGACTGCATGACACAAAGCTTTATGCCTCACCTGGACCCGTCAACACCAACATTGGACTGTTGATGACTAGAAACAAGTTGCCTCGTTGTACAAGTCTTGTTTCAAATTGTATTGAGCAGACAGACATGTACGGGAATGGGGACAACCTCAGAATCCATGGACCCTGCATGTCAACTGGGGACTATTCAAGCTGGTGAAGGCTCTATAATTCTGTGAGGTGTGTGCATATGGAGTGATATGGGACCCCTGATATGTCTAGATACAATTCTGGCAGGTGATACATATGTAAGCATCCTGTCCAATCACCTGCTTCCATTCATGTCCATTGTGCAAACCGACAGACTTGGTCAATTCCAGCAAGACAATGCAACACCCCACACATCGAGGATTGCTACAGAGTGGCTCCAGGAACACTTTTCTGAGTTTAAATGCTTCTGCTGGCCACCAAACTCCCCAGACATGAACATTATTTGGCATATCTGGGATGCCTTGCAACATGCTGTTCAGAAGAGATCTCCACCTTCTCGTACTCATACAGATTTATGAACAGCCCTGCTGAATTCATGGTGTCAATTCCCTCCAGCACTACTTCAACATTAGTCAAGTCCATGCCCATTGTGTTGTGGCACTTCTGTGTGCTTGTAGGGGCCCTACACGATATTAGGGAGGCATACCAGTGTCTTTGCCCTCCACACCTACGATTAAAATACCTTTTTAAGCAGTCCTCCTGTAATTAATTTATCAGAATATTTGTACTTGGGAGTGTAAATTTCGGTAGACACTAATGTACAGAGTAAAGAGTAAAATGCTTTTTCTTTACCAGTAAACAGACAGATGGCAGAGCAGGAACAGCACCCAGCACCTCCCCCCCCCTCCCCCCCGCTTCCCCCCCCCCCCCCCCCCCTGCCCCCAGATTCTGGTGTATAGAGATTTTATTCATTGTAGAATTCTCACATACTTCTAGAATGGATTTCCTGCGTCTCTACTAATCACCTCACTTACCCAGTTGTAACATTATGTGGCTTCTGAAATGGCTTGACTTGAACTGACAAACTCATTATGTAGGCCTATATTAACAATTTTGTTTTAGAGTCTGTCCCTGCCCCCACCAAGTATGTGGGTATTCTCTCTCTTTATGTCTTGTTATGTGTCCAAAGACCGCCCTCCTCCTTGCTACTCTCACCTTGCCTCATTTCCTAGCCCCTCCCCAATCAGATCAGCTCAAGAAACTTCTTTCAATAATCAAGTATCAGTAACTAGTCTTGCTGTGGCATCGACAGTGTGTGTGTTTCAGTGTGTGTGTGTGTGTGTGTGTGTGTGTGTGTGTGTACTTTTGCTAGCAAGAGAGCTAATGCTCAAATGCTAGTATGGATGCTGTTTTCAGTTACGTGCTTCTGTGCTCCACACAACTGATCTGGTATAGGTGAGTGGTTCATCTCCGGGGGGACACCACCTTGAAGTAGCACTGTCCGTGCAGGTGGAGAGGCTTGTGTGTTTGCATGAAGCGAAGAGCTATGCAAGCTGTGGGAACCTATGGTCAGTAAGGTCTTGGCCAATGGACCAGACTAAGCGTGTCCCACAACGACCTGTCATCCCACATCCAGTCCTTGTCCTTTCCCGACTCCTCAATACCCAACCGAAGGTGCGATATGATCTGTGCTGAAGAGTGGGAAGATGTGTTGTGAATGGAGCCTCAGGGATACCGGGCAACCTCCATCAGTAATTAGCCTTGCACCGTGTGAGGTTGCCATGGTGTGGACTGATTAGATCTCCAACTCTCATAGGACCAAAATGGACAAAAAGAAAATAGCAATACTGAGGGGCAAGTTGAGACCTCCTCAGACACCCAAACAATGGGGCTGGCACTGATGCAAAACATCCCCTCAGCTGAACAGGGGGACAGACCTATTCAAGAAGTGGGAATGGTTACTAAGAAGTTGGACCAGATTAAGATCAAAGGCTTGTCTGGGGCACAGAGGAGGGAACTTCTTAAAGACCAAAAGCTAAAGGAAGGAAAAGAGTGGCTTCCTAAACAAAAGTGGAAGGATCTAAACTGAGGACGGGCACTTTCTTCCGCCAACCCTTCAATTATGGTAATTACTTCTAGGTTACTTCATCTACGTGTGTTACTAGAAAACTGGCTACTTTGGAATAAGCCACTGCTCCTCCTATATTAATCAAACTTTACACAGACCAATGTTAGATACTGATAGAGAAAATAGAGACGATCCAAAGAAAAGCAGCATGCTTCCTTACAAGTTCATTTAGTAAGCATGAAAGCATCATGCAGATGGTGAGTCAACTCCAATAGCAAATGCTGCAAGAGTTTCATTCTGCATCACAGTGTGATTTACTGTTAAAGTTCCTAGAAAAACCAACAAATGTGTTGTGTCACCCTTTGTATATCTCGCAAAAAGACCATGAAGATAAAACTAGAGAGATTCAAGCCCACACAGCTGCTTACTGGCAATTGTTCTTCCTGTGAACCACTTTCGAGTGGAAGAGGAAAGGGGGGAAGGGACAGTGGTATACAAATTGCCCCACGCCACTCACCTGAAGGTTGCTTGTAGAGTGTAGAAGATGACGTACTAGATGTAGATTAGCTATTCGTATATTTGCAAAATATGGATCTATCTGATATAAATGTCACAGTTATTATATCAATGAAAATGATCAATTTTTGAAAATATTGTGTAATTGAATAGGTAAAAAAATCTACTCACCAAGTGCTGACAGGACAAAACATGTACGTGTTAAAGAAATATGCAAGGTTTTGGGCCCAATGGTTCCTTCCTCTGGCAGAAGGGTTGAAGGGGTAGGAAGAGCGACGAAGGAAAAGGGCCAGAGAGGTTTAAAAAATAGGGAGAATTCAGAAAAGTGACCCAGAATCTGGGATCAGGGGAGACTTGCCAGTCAAAATGAGAAGGAAAGTCTCCCCTGACCTGAGCTCTTCTGTCAGGAGAGTTAATTTGGAGTTGGAATGGCTACTTGGATCTGGTGCACGGTCACACATTGGTGTGGTTCCTGTTGATTCACTCTGTAGGTGGGACTATACTAGACATGGCCTACACCTCAACAAGAAAGGGAAGGGTAAACTGGCTGGGCTGATAGCAGGAAATTTAAAGGGGGGAGGAACTACATCTCGTGGTGGGAACTCTTTTTTAGTGTAAGATCAGTGTCTAGTGGGAAACTCAACCAGGCAAGTACTAAAAATGTTAAAAAAGTTCAAGGTACTCACAAAAGTAAAGTGAAAAATAATGTTAGTATATTTCATCAAAATATTGGGGGATTGAAGAATAAAATTGATGAGCTTCTGCTTTGTTTAGAAGATATAGAAACTGAGAATGTAATAGATGTGCTATGCCTGTCTAAGCATCACATTGTCACTGATATGCGAAAGGTTAGCATCAATGGGTGCAAACTAGCTGCACATGTAAGTAGAGATAATATGATGAGAGGAGGAGTTGCCATTTATGTCAAAAGCTTCCACAGTGTAAAAAATTTAGAAACTAAAAAAATTTGTGTAGAGCAACATATGGAAGCATGTGCCACTGAACTTAAACTAAATGATGGCACTTTCATAATTGTAACAGTGTACAGGTCCCCCTCAGGGAATTTCCAGCTATTTCTAGAAAACTTGGATGCTTTGTTGTGCTATCTGTCAGAGAGGGGGAAGCAAATTATCAGTTGTGGGGATTTCAGTGTTGATTCCCTGAAAGAGTGTAATAGGTTCAAATGGCTCTGAGCACTATGGGACTTAACATCTTAGGTCATCAGTCCCCTAGAACTTAGAACTACTTAAACCTAACTAACCTAAGGACATCACACACACCCATGCCCGAGGCAGGATTCGAACCTGCGACCGTAGCAGTCCCGCGGTTCCAGACTGCAGCGCCAGAACCGCACGGCCACCGCGGCCGGCTGAGTGTAATAGGAAGAATGATCTTGTAGTATTACTCAGTTCTTTCAATTTGAGCTCCGTCATTGATTTTCCTACTCGGATAACAAAGAACAGCAGTACATTGATAGATAACTTTTTTACAGACCAAGATAAGTTTAAGGCCATAAATGGTCTTTCAGATCATGGTGCACAGCTAGTTACAGTACATGACATAGCTCCATGCAGTATATCAAATCAGACTTTCAAAGCAGTGCATTCAATTAACAATATAAATATTGAAACTTCGTGGCAGATTAAAACTGTGTGCCTGACCGAGACTCGAACTCGGGACCTTTGCCTTTCGTGGGCAAGAGCTCTACCATCTGAGCTACCGAAGCATGACTCACGCCCGGTACTCACAGCTTTACTTCTGCCAGTATCTCGTCTCCTACCTTCCAAACTTAAAAAAATATAAATATTGCAAACTTTAGGGAAAGCCTACAGCAGCTAGACTAGGATTAAGTGTATAAGGAACCTGATGCAAACTTGAAATATAACTTATTTCATGATACATTTTTAAGGTTATTTGAAAATAGTTTTCCCAAGAAAATAGTTAAACATAATTCCAAGAAAACATATAAAAAACCTTGGCTAACTAAAGGAATAAGAATATCTTGCAACCGTAAAAGAGAACTGTATCTAACAGCAAGAGGGAGTCCTGACCCTGAAATTGTTCAATATTATAAAAACTATTGTGTGGTACTAAGAAAAGATTAAAAAGTCCAGAAGCATGTGTATCATGTCTGAGATCAGTAACTCTGATAATAAAATTAAAGCAATTTGGAATATTATTGAAAGGGAAACAGGGCAACCAAGAGCACAGGAAGACTATAGTGCCATAAAACTGAATGACAAGTGTACTAACAAACAATCAGAAATTGAAAATTTTTTCAATAATCATTTTTTAAATGTTGTGGAGAAAATAGGATCTAGATCTTCACTAGAAGAGGCAAGGCTACTAATAGAAGAGGCCATACCTGTGCAGTTTGAAACAACTGTAATTCCACCAACCTCTCCCTCTGAAATCAGTAAAATAATAAACTCACTGAAAAGTAAAAGCTCTTACAGAATTGATGGCATTTCCAGCAAGGTACTTAAAGCTTGTTCCCCACAGATAAGTAGGATTCTCAGCCACGTATGTAATAGCTCTGTGGTGCAGGGTGTTTTCCCCGATAGACTGAAATATGCCATTGTAAAACCATTGCATAAAAAGGGGGATACGTCGGATGTCAACAACTACCGCCCAATCTCTCTTCTGACAGCTCTATCAAAAATTTTTGAGAAAGTAATGTATTCAAGTGTAGCCTCTCATATTTGTAAAAATAAAGTACTAACAAAATGTCAGTTTGGTTTTCAGAAAGGCTTTTCAACAGAAAATGCTATATACGCTTTTACTGATCAAATATTAAATGCTCTGAATAACTGGACATCACCCATTAGTATTTTTTGTGATCTCTCAAAGGCCTTTGATTGTGTGAATCATGGAATTCTTTTAGATAAGTTAAATCATTATGGTTTGAGGGGGGCAGTGCACAAATGGTTTAATTCATACTTAACTGGAAGAATGCAGAAAGTTGAAGTAAGTGGTTCATGTAATGTTAAAACAACAGCTGATTCCTCAAACTGGGAGGGGGGGGGGGGGGGCTAATCGAGTACGGGGGCGCACAGGGTTTGGTCTTAGGTCCTTTACTGTTCTTGATATACTTTAATGACTTACCATTCCACATTGATGAAGATGCAAAGTTAGTTCTTTTTGCTGATGATACAAGTATAGTAATAACATCCAAAACCAAGAACTAAGTGATGTAATTGTAAATGATGTTTTTCACAAAATTGTTAGGTGGTTCTCAGCAAACGGACTCTCTTAAAAATTTTGATAAAACACAGTATATACAGTTCCATACAGTAAATGGCACAAAGCCAGTAATAAATATAGACTTTGAACAGAAGTCTGTAGCTAAGGTAGAATTTTCAAAATTTTTAGGTGTGTCCATTGATGAGAGGTTAAACTGGAAGCAACACATTGATGGTCTGCTGAAACATCTGAGTCCAGCTACGTATGCTATTAGGGTTATTGCAAATTTTGGTGATAAGAATCTTAGTAAATTAGCTTACTATGCCTACCTTCATTCACTGCTTTCGTATGGCATCATATTCTGGGGTAATTCATCATTGAGTAGAAAAGTATTCATTGCTCAAAAACGTGTAATCAGAATAATGCTGGAGCCCACCCACGGTCATCCTGCAGGCATCTATTTAAGGATCTAGGGATCCTCACAGTAACCTCACAGTATATATATTCACTTATGAAATTTGTTGTTAATAATCCAACCCAGTTCAAAAGTAATAGCAGTGTGCATAGCTATAACACCAGGAGAAAGGATGATCTTCACTATGCAGGGTTAAACCTGACTTTGGCACAGAAAGGGGTGAATTATGCTGCCACAAAGTCTTTGGTCACCTACCAAACAGCATCAAAAGCCTGACAGATAGCCAACTAATATTTAAAAATAAATTAAAAGAATTTCTAGATGACAACTCCTTCTGCTCATTGGCTGAATTTTTAGATATAAATTAAGGGGGGGAGGGGGGACCAACTTAAACATTAGTGTCATGCAATATTTTGTGTAATGTAATATCTTGTACAGACATCTTTTATTAACCTGACACGTTACACATCATTACGAAGTGTCGTATTCATGATCTATGGAACAAGTATTAATCTAATCTACAATTTTCCGAATTCTCCCCGTTTGCTAAACCTCACCAGTTTTAAACACTATCGCTCTTCCCTCTCCTTCAACCCTTCTGCCAGAGGGAGGGACCACTGACTCCAAAAGCATGCACATTTCTTTAACTTTTATATGTGTTTTCTCCTCCCACCAATCGGTTAGTAGATTTTTGTATCTGTGTAATTATAAAATAATGGACTTAGGCAGAATTTACATTCTTGAATCCCATTATTCAGATTCTTTTACTTTGTGTTTAAATATTTGGGAGATTTTCAGTTTTTTAGTTAATGACATATGCTTCCAGTATTTTTTAAAAATTTGTTTCTCTCTTAGTTGTTACTCCACTTGTCACTAAATTCGTATCGTTCCCCCAGGGGGTTCATCACTCTTTGGTGAGTTCGTGCTTGGCTACCATGGGGCCACAGCCTTTGCAGGACCTTCTCTTTCCATGCTGCACGTTTGTCCTTCTGTTTTTCTTTTTTCCTTCTCTTGGGGAATAGTTCTGGGATATATTCCGGAATGTGTTCTGACTTTTCGTTAGCCTGGCATTGGAACAGTCCCTCATCTGTTTTTTCCTTCTTTCTTCATTCTCCATATCCTCCCCTTCCTCTGCTTTAGTGTTTCAGGTCTCTTGTTTGTTTCATCTTCCTCCCTGTGCAGTCCTGAAGGCCTGCCCACATGCTTGATGCATAACAGGTGACTGGGTAATGTGTAATTTCCATGCTCGGTTGATGGGTAGATTTGCATGTTACTTTCTGGGTGCCAATTGGTCCCTCCATCTGGAGGTGTGACAAGTGGGTGTGTCCCCCTCTGAGGGGGCCTCCCATTGAAAAGTGTGTGCCATTGGAGACACTGACAGTTATGGGGATTTGTTTCCAACGAGCTGATGATCTTCTGCTCAGACTGTCTCTACTAAATGTAAATGGAACAAGGCTAAAGATTCAGTGACTCTCCCAGCTACACCTCGTTTCCTTGTGGTGTCATGTACCAAAGAAAGTCTTTTGCTACAGCTAATCCATTTATTATTCAGCTAGGTATTGATGCAGTTGGAGGCCCTGTGAATTACTGCTCTCGCTTACATAATGGGACTTTGCTTCTGGAGACCAATTGTGATTTTCAAGTCCAACAACTGCTTACAGCTTCATTGCTTCACGGCTATCCTGTTCATGTCGAGGCCCATCGTATGCTGAATTCTTCGCATGCGGTTATTTACACTTGGCTGCTTGATGGTCTGACTGAGGGAGAAATCCAACAGTATCTCACTGATCAGGGCATCACTGCGATCTATTGCGTAATGAAAAAGATTGATGCAAACTTTATGCATACATGCACTCTTTTTCTTGTATTTGATTGAATGTTGCTTCCATCAGTGATTAAGGCAGGCTATCAATTCATCACAGTCTGACTGTACATTCCAAAGCTGATGCATTGCTACCAGTGTCAACATTATAGTCACATTTACGTGTCCTGTCTAAACATGGCCAAATATGTTATTCGTGGTAGAGATTGCTCATGAGGGCAACTCCCTACCTCCTTCTCCCCTCTGTATCAACCGTAATGATGATCCTGCCTCCTAATCCTGTGAGTGCCCCAAGTATCTCGATGAGTGGGTTGTGCAGGAGATTCAGGTCAAGGAAAAAGTTCCCTGTCCTGTTGCCCCCAAGTTGTTGGCTAGCTGAAAGCCCTGCATTTTACCATCATGCACTTACAGTACTGTCACACAGACTTGTGACCCCCAATTCGGTACTGCAGCTGTGAAATTGCTGAGTATCATGGTAGGATCTCCGTCTCCTTTTCCTGCAGCTGTGGAACAAGCCACCAAATCATTGCCACCCGTGGCAAAATCACCTGCTACACAACCAGCAGACCGGAAAGGACAAAAGGAGCACTCCTATGAAGACATTTATGTCCCTCTGGCCAACAAACATCTGGGTCTTCGTCTGCCAACCATAAAATTTCTGAGAAATCAAACAAAGGCAAATTGTCTTCTTCTTCCCCAACCAGGGCATCCTCTTTAATAGTGTCGTCACATCATACCCTCAGCCAGCTGACCTCCATTTTGCTGGCATGCACCGCTACCGTTTTTCTGCCCTGGAATCCACAGGCCAACCCAGGGAGAATGCCAATGCATCTGTGGATTTCATGGAACAGGATCTTCCAGCCTCTGTGCCCTGTAACAGTGAGTCTTCAAAGGCTGGCATTTGGCACCACAAAGGTGAGTGTCCTTCATTTGTTCCCTCCTCTCCATTCCCTATTACATCTCTTCTCCAGTGGAAGGTATGTGTCATTAGATCCATCAAGGAGGAGTTACAGCTGCTCTTGAAGTCACACCAGCCAGCTATTTTCTGTCTCCAAGAAGTGAAATTGCATCCGCACAACTGGTTTAACATCTCACGTTTCCTTCTGGTCCGGTTTAACCTTCATCCTGAGGACGGCATTCATCTCATGACGTAGTTGTGCTGCTCATTTGGGATTATGTCCGTAGCTAAATGATCTCTTTGAACACCCAGCTGCAAGCTGTTGCAGTCCACATTTTTCTTCCTTGTTTCAGCTTTTCTCTTTGTAACATTTACACCCCTTTGTTATTCACTGTCACAATGGCAGACTTACTCCAGCTTATTGGTCAGCCCCCTCATGCTGTTTTGCCGCTCATTGCCTATAATGTGCAACATCCCCTTTGGGGCACTTTGAGGACCTGTCTGAGAGGTTCCCTAGTGGCTGACATTCTCAATCAACTTAACAGTGGAGCACCTGTGCTCCGTTCAGACTCCATACACACCTATTGCCATTCGGAGCTCTCGTTCTGCACTCCCCAGCTTGCCCATCATCTTGAGTGGTTGATTCTCCCCGACATGTACTCAAACGACCATTTCCAGTCCGCTATCAATTTGCTGACTCCTACCCCACCTGTGTGTAAACCCACTTGGCAGCTTTCTAAGGCCGACTGGAGGCTTCACTTCACCCTCGCAACCTTCGGTAAACAACATTTCCCTAGTTGTGATGACTAGGTACCTCACGAATGTTATCTTTACCACTGCAGAATGTTCCTACCTTGCACTTCTTTACTGTGCTGTGTCCTAGTCCCCTGATGGACTGAGGTGTGCCATGATGCAATTCACACATGGAGATGCGCTTTCTGCAATTATAACCATCATCCTATGATGGCAAACTGTATTAATTATAAACAGTTGCATATGCATTGTTGTTGCATTCTTCGGGTTAGCAAAAAAGCTAGCTGAATTGCCTTTATTAGTTCTCAGTAACAGTTGCACTCCCTTGTCCATCATGTGGGACACCGCCAGCTCTCTGGGACCAAGGTTCATTCCCCAATTTCTGGCCGACCATAGCAGATATCTTTGTGGACCCTATTGCTACCTCCAACACCTTGGGTTGCTTTTTTTGGAAGAGATTTTGAGCTCCACCCACTATCATTCCACCTTCCTCCCTCAGAAAAGAGTGAAGTGGGTTTGGTTGATATCCTTCACCTCTCAGAATCGTGAATGCTACAATTCTGCCTTTACTGTGAGGCAGCTTGACCATACTCTCACATAGTCCCAATCTTCAACCCGAGGGCTGGATGATGTCCACTTTCAGGTGTTGTAGCACCTCTCTCTTGCGGGCAAGCACTTTCTTCTTCATATGTTCAGTCGCATTGGGCAGATTGCACGTTTCCCAGAGACTGGCGTGAAGCCAATGTCATACTAAGCCCGGTAGAGACAAACACCTTCCTTCTAACTACTGCCTCATTTCACTCACCAACAGTGTTTGCAAAGTGATGGAACATATGATTCACATTTGAACTGGTATGGTGGCTTGAGCCTCGCAATCTACTAACCACTGCACAATGTGGATTTCATGAGCATCATTCTGCAGTTTTTGCAGAAATACCAGACTGTGGCTGTGTTTTTTTATTTGGAGAAAGCATAGGACACCTGCTGGAGGACTGTTATCCTCGACCTCTGTACATGTGGGACATCCAAGGCCACTTGCCCCATTTCCTTCAGGAATTTTTAAAAGACTGATTTATCAAGTACATCTGGGTTCACCCTCGTCGGACACTTTTATCCAGGAGAAAGGGGTGCCTCAAGGCTCCTTCCTGTGCATCAATCTCTTTGCTGTAGCCATTAACCCTATTATGGACTGTCTCCCAGCAGGTTCCCTTTTCATTGACGACTTTGCAATCTATTGCAATTCTCCTTGAGCTTGTCTCCTTGAGCGGCGTATTCAGCAATGTCTCAGTTGTCTTTACTTGTGGAGCTTCAGCAATGATTTTTGCTTTTTCACTGACAAAACAATTTGTGTGAATTTCTGGCAGTGCAATGAGTTTCTTCCACCATCTTTGCATCTTAGGCCTGTTGCTCTTCCTTTCATTGAAACTATGAAATCCCTGGGGCTTACGCTTTATAGGAAGGTATCTTGGGCCTCCCAAGTCTTATCTGGCTGCACGCTGTACCCGGTCCCTCTATGTTCTACATGTCCTATGTGGTACTTCCTGGGGAGCAGACTGGACCATCCTTCTCCTTTTATACCAATTCCTTGTCCATTCAGTACTAGCCTATGAGTGTTTTGTATATTCATCTGCATGTACATCCATCGTATGCTGTCTTAACACAATCCACCATAATGGAAAACTTTTGGTCACTGGCGCCTTTTACACTAGACAATCTCTGTCTTCCTCTACAGTTTTTGCCCTCTACAGCTCCCTCTACTTCCATGGAAGTCATTCCCTGATGTCTTAACAGATTTCCTACCATCCTGTGCCTTCTCCTTGTCAGTGTTTCCCATATATTGCTTTCCTCTCTGATTCTGCGCAGAACTTCCTCATTCCCTACCTTATCAGTCCACCTGATTTTCAACATTCATCTGTAGCACCACCTCTCAAATTCTTTGATTCCCTTTGTTCCAGTTTTCCCACAGTCCATGTTTCACTACCTTACAATGCTGTGCTCCAAATGAACAGTCTCAGAAAATTCTTCCACAAATTAAGTCCTATGTTTTATTCTAGTAGACTTCTTTTGGCGAGGAATGACATTTTTACCAGTGCTAGTCTGCTTTTCATGTCCTCCTTGCTCCATTCGTCCTCGGTTACTTTGATTCCTAGGTATTAAAATTCCTCCTTAACTTCATCTACTTCATTACCAACAGTCCTGATGTCAAGTTTCTTGATTTTTTTCTGCTACATCTCATTACTTTCGTCTTTCTTCAATTTAGTCTCAATCCATATTCTGCATTCATTAGACTGTTCATTCCATTCAGCAGATTATGTAATTCTTCTTCACTTTCACTCAGGATAGCAATTTTATCAGCGAATAGTAATATTGATATTCTTTCACCTCGAGTTTTAATTCCAAGCGTGACCCTTTTTTTTATTTACATCATTGTTTTTTCGATGTACAGATTGAACAGTTGGGCCAAAAGACTACATCCGTGTCTTACATCCTTTTTAATCCGAGCACTTCGTTCTTGGTCGTCCACTCTTATTATTCCCTCTTGGCTCTTGTACATATTGAATATTATCCGTTTCTCCCTACAGCTTACCCCTGTTTTCTCAGAATTTCAAACATCTTGCGCCTTTTTGCATTATCGAAAGCTTTTTCGTGGCCAGCAGATCCTATGAATGAGTCTTGATTTTTCTTTAGTCTTGCTTCGATTATCAACTGCAACATCAGAATTGCCTCTCTCGTTCCTTTATGTTTCCTAAAGCCAAAAAGATCATCATCTAAAACATCCTCAATTTTCTTTTCCATTCTTCTGTATATTATTCTTGTCAACAACTCCCATATATGAGCAGTTATGCTTATTGTGGAATAATTCTCACACTTGTCAGCTGTTGCAGTTTTCAGAATTGTGTGGATGGTATTTTTCTGAAAGTAAAATGAGGAGGTATTGAATAGAATTGGGGAGAAGAGGAACTTGTGGCACAACTTGACTAGAAGAAAGGATCGGTTGGTAGGACATGTCCTGAGACATCGAGGGATCACCAATTTAGTATTGGAGGGCAGCGTGGAGGCTAAAAATCGTAGAGGGAGACCAAGAGATGAATACACTAAGCAGATTCAGAAGGATGTAGGCTGCAGTAGGTACTGGGAGATGAAGAAGCTTGCACACAATAGAGTAGCATGGAGAGCTGCATCAAACAAGTCTCAGGACTGAAGACCACAACAACAACAACAACAACAAGATGGGATGTCACCAAACTCATATGTTTTACCCACCAACATGAATAGTTGTTTTGTTGTGACTTCCCCCAATGAGTTTAGAAATTGTGATGGAATATTATCTATCCCTTCTGCCTTAATTTGATCTTAACTCCTCCTAAGTTGTCTTAAATTCTGATTCTAAAACTGGATCCCCTATGTCTTCTAAGTCGATCCCTGTTTCTTCTTCTGTCACAAATCTACCCCCTCATAGGGGCTTTCAATATACTCTTTCCACCTATCTGCTCTCTCCTCTGCATTTAACAGGGGGATTTCCATTGCACTCTTAATGTTACAACCCTGGCGTTTAATTTCACTGAGGGCTATTTTGAATTCGCTGTATGCTGAGTCAGTCCTTCCGACAATCATTTCTTTTCTGATAACTTCTCATTTTTGATGCAGCCATTTCATCTTAGCTTCCCTGCCCTTCCTACTTATTTCATTCCTCAGCGACTTGTGTTTCTGTATTCTGAATTTCCATGAACATTTTTGTACTTCTTTCTGTCATCTATCAACTGAAGTATTTTTTCTGTTACTTTGGTTCTTCACAGTTACCTTCTTTGTACCTATGTTTGTCTTACCAAATTCTGTTCTTGCCCTTTTGAGAGATGTCCATTCCTCTTCAACTATACTGCCTATTGAGCTATTCCTTATTGCTGTTTCTATAGCCTTAGAGAACTTCAAGCACATCTCGTCATTTCTTAGTATGTCCGTATCCTACTTTTTTTTGTATATTGAATCTTCCTGACTAACCTCTTAAACTTCAACCTACTCTTCATTACTACTACATTGTGATTTGAGTCTGTATCTGCTCCTGGGTATGCCTTACAAACCAAATACATCTCCTCCTCTTGTGACTCTTGAACGGAGTATTCACTATTAATAGCTTAAATTTGTTACAGTACTTAGTCTTTGTCCTCTCTCGTATACATTGTCCCAATCCCATATTCTCCTTTCTTCTACTCCTTCCCCTATAAAACTGCATTCCAGTCCCACATGACTATTAGATTTTCATCTCCCTTTAGTTACCGTGTTACCTTTTCAATATCCTCATACACTTTCTCTATCTCTTCATCTTTAGTTTGCGTCATCAGCATGTATACCTGAATTATTGTTGTTGGTGTTGGTCTGCTGTTGATTCTGATAAGAACAGCCGTATCACGGAACTGTTCACAGTAACACACTCTCTGCTCTACCTTCCTATTCGTAATGAATTCTATTCCTATTACACCATTTTTTGCTGCTGTTTATATCACCCTACACACATCTGACACGAAATCCTTATCTTCTTTCCATTTCACACTGACCCTTACTACATCTATAATGTACCTAGGCATTTGCCTTTTCAGCTTTTCTAGCTTCCCCACCACGTTCAAGCCTCTGACATTCCATGCCCCATTTCATAGAACATTATTCTTTTGTTGGTTATTCACTCTTTTTCTCATGGTCATTTCCCCTTTGGCAGTCCCGTCCCAGAGTTCTGAAGGTGGGGCTATTTCAGAATCTTTTGCCAATGGAGAGATCGTCATGACACTTTTTCAATTACAGGCCACAAGTCCTGTGGATACACATTATGTGTCTTTAATGCAGTGATGTCCATTGCCTTCTTCACTCTCATACTATTCATCATAGCTTATGCTTCCGCCTTTAGAGGCAGTTTTCCATCCCAAGGACAAGAGAATGCCCTGAACCTCTGTCCGCTCCTCTGCCCTCTTTGACAAGGTCCTTGGCAGAATGAGAGGGATTATTTACACCAGAAGTCTTTGGCTGCCAATGCTGAATATTAATCAAAATTTATGTGGTGTTGTCAAACCCGGTACTGAGGACATTTTGATTGCTAATCAGAGATGCTAACCCTAGACCATGGTATTTCATAGTGGTAACAACTGAGGAACAGTGGCCACTTTTGAAGTCTATAGGCCATCTCGTCAAGCTGATGTGCTACGGGGCTAAAGAGAGAGACTGAAGATTTGTAATCTGTAACTTGGTGAAACTTGACACTATATAGAAATGTATGAAACTTTTTGATGGATAAATAAAAGCCAGGGCCTCCTTTTCTGTTTGAGGGTAATACTCCCATGCTGCATTTAGCATCTTCGAGGCAAAAGGAATTGGCTGGTGAGAACTGTTTGCATTGCATTCAGACAGTATGGCCTGGCCCCAAGCAGTAGTATGAGTCATTCATAGCCACAGTAAATTATCAACCTGGCTGATACGTGGCCAGGTACGGGCCTGAACAAAGACTTGAACATTAGCTCACAAATGGGTCCAAACAAACACTACATCTGACTTAGAGGATATGCCACAGTATCTGCCCACAGGATGAATTTGTGGTAATACACAACTGTGCCTATAATTACTTGGAGCTCCCTTACTTTAGTTTGTTGAAGAATGGTGTCTCTAGCCACAATGTGACTGTTCACTGGCTGGGTCCTCCGACAGTAAATGACGTGCCTCAGGTATTCAATAGAGGCTTGGAAGAAATGTGACTTATCCAGACTGCACTTGAGACCTGCATCTTGTACGGGTCTGAAATAGATGCCAAAGGTTATGGAGATGAACACCGCATTGAAATCGCCACAAAGATGAAGCTTGTCATTTGGTTTCTTGATAATCACTTAAGTGCTGCAAAATCTGTGGTCTTACATAACCCAGGCGAAAAAAGGACTAAATATTCCTTGCACAGTTCATCCGACTCTTGATAGGACACAAAGTCAAAAACTAGAGGAATCAAGTCAGTGACCATGAATCCAAATGTCGTAAAAGCATCCAAGCCAGACAAATTTTTTGTAATAGCGCAGTCCATCACAAGGAATGTCAGTTAGCTCACCACTGTCTCATATGTCATCCCTGCTGTAAATTGTCCATGGATAGTGATTTGTTGCCTGTTATAACTGACAAGACGACACAAAGTAGAAGACGGTGGAGGGGCGTGTTAGAGTTAAGAAGTGATGCTGCCATGGCTGTACCCACTTGTAATCATAGGGATGTCCTGTTAATATGCACATTGTTGAACAGTTTGTTAGAAACAGTCACAAGACATGCTGTGCTGACAACATTTATGTCCTTAGCTTGAGAGCTTGAAGCTGGAGCAGACCGAATGTGCCATACTGCTGCAATTTGTCCTCACAAAACAAGTGAGGCAAGATGGCAGGGGCTTGAGGAAACTGGTCTGCCATGGACGTGTTTTTGTGGAGTGTGATGGCTGGGCTTACTGCATTGCCTTGCTTCTGTGTCCAGAGTTGTGCTAGAAAGTGAGTCCCTTCCGTTGTCTAAGTTGACAGTGACCATGTCTGCCCAAGAACCTGTTTGACAGCTTGCCACATGAGAAACTTTGAGTGATTGTGCAATAGAAAGGACATCATGGAGGTGGCTCCTCTTATTGCAGCACCCATTGGCAGACATCTTTATCAGGAACAGATATAATGATAGCATCCCAAACCAGTCAGCGTAAGATTCCTTAATGTTGGCAGTAACAAATTGACACTTCCGACTTAAACCTTGCAACTCCACAGCCCAAGTCTTATTCGATTGATGAGATTGCTTCGTGCACTGATAAAACTTTGCTCTCAAATGTGAATGATCATCTGCACTCATTGCCACGTTTATAGTAACTACACACACACAATTAAGTATGTACATAATATTAAAATCACTTTAATGAGAACACACTTTAGAAGTTCCATACAAAGTGCGAGTACAATGTCAGGCCGAGTGCGATTAGGTACTGAGAGTCCCAAGAGCAGAGTGAAGTGAGCATGTGAACAAATCATAACAGAATGAGAGAGAGTGCACTCCACTCTGGCATTATATTATGTGTTTTGCTAGTCAGTATCTCGAGGTTGCACTGTCTGTCAGCTGCGTGCACCAACCTTGATGCTGTGCTGCCTTTGATGTTTGATCATGCCACTGCTTGTTGACTGGACCTTAGCTACTGGGTGTGGGTGAGTTGAATCGTAAAGAGAAATGCTGGTGCCTCACATCCTGTTATGGTAACATCTGGTGATGTGCTGGTACGATCAGATTGGTAACAGAGATTTACCACAGTTACAATGCAATTTTTGTTGGGGGTTGGTTGTTGATCACTGCTTTGAGAAAATATTTTGAGTCACATGAGAAGACTGTCAAGTATATTCTACAGCTAGCTTGAGCTAGAAAGTGGCTTTCAGGATGCTTTCTGCTCTGTTCAACATTTTTCTCCAATCACTTAAGAGAACATTGTTGCAGTGCTGAAATTTATTGAAGGAGAGGAAGCTGTAGGTCTGTCCATGTCAGCATCACCATTCTTCTCAACTACATTACATCGAGGAAGCTTTGACTGTTACTACACCCTTTGACAGAGGAACAGATGACACATAATATTGAAAAATAAAAAATAAATCATTCTTTCAGATTTCAGACTCGAGAGTTAGAACTTCCAGTACAACACTCCAGCACAAATATAAATAAAAAATGTGTCATGAGTTGCAGTCAACATCAGAATTCTGTTGTGGTATAGCAGCATGTAACATTAGCGTTGTACTGCAAGTTCATACTCACCTAAACAGAGAGCTGATCAAGTGATGTGGTTGATGTCATACTCTGCTGCCAGAAGACTGTAAACGAAGTGAGTTATTGATTGGTTTTTAAGAATAAGGAGATAGATACAGAACAGTGGAAATATTCCTTTCTTTTTTTTTTAATTTGCAATATTTTCCTAGTACCCTTCATCAGCACACCAGATAAAAAAATTAATCACCCCCAGGAGACATCAAGCTGACACCATGTCAAACCACCTGAATTCAGCCAGGCATATTTAGAATGTAAGGTAACTGTTTTTGGTACTTAGAATTTGTCTATTTTCTTAGACAGTGTATCAGTTACATTGATATCTGGTAACATTTGTGTATGGAGTTATTCTAGCATTTATTGATGGAGATATTCTTGGTCTTCTCTTGCATAAAAGTGTATTAGAAAGGATTTAGTGTTTCTAGGTTCATTCAGTCATTCTTTTAGGTGTGTGCGAATGCTATTGGAATAATAAACCCTAAACTTCTTCATTCCTGGATAGCCCCTTTTATGTTAAAATGAGGAAAACACCACAATTAATTTCTTGAACTTGTTGTGAGTAGAATATGCTTGATTTTCACTCCAGTTATTGATGTACAACATTAATGTCTCTGAGTTCTATCAGCATGGACCACTCATAATGAAAGTGGTAAATGTGAGCCATGTAACAGTTTGAACAATTTCTTCATTGAATGCTAGTGGCATAGTTGTGTACTAAATTGAGCAGAATTGGTAGATATGATCACGGGAAAAGGGAGGAGGACAGTTTTCTGGAAAAATCAGTTCTTGTCAGTAAAGGCTTATTCCACATCAGTGTTAAGGTGGATAGTTGAGTATCTACATATGGGGGAACTGAGCAACATATAGGATTACACTGTACCAGTGGCAATTTTCTAATGGATGCAACTGTAAACAATATGAGTATCTCATGTATAACACCATCTGTCAAATACTGTAGACCGTGCAGTTCTTAAAACTAGGTGTTCAAAACAGCAGGGTTTAATTACCTTGTGGATCAGTGTTATGTGACTAGGCAGTGCAGATTGAAGGATTACATATTTGTATTCATCACATAATAATGGACAGTTACTGCTGCAGACAATGTATGCATTGAACATCTAATACGAGAAGTAATTTTTTTTGCCTTCTGAAACTGTGTCCTTATTCTTTTACACACTATATTTAAAACATGTCCACAGCCAGTTGTATAAAATGATTAAGAAACTAGATGACACTTCACTTAGTACTCTAATGTATCATGTAAGCAGTATTAACACAACAATTGTTGTGTGGTCAGATAATGAATATCATTGTCTTGAGATGCAGTACAACATGCAGTCTTGTATCTCATGTTTAAAGGAAAATAATGAACGACTTGACAAGTGATACAAAGCCGAAATTATAGTAGAGCATGTAGGAGCAATATAATAGTAGACAATTTGTCATTTTCACAGAAGTACTCAAGCTGCTGTTTGGAAATTATGATAAAAAAGTCTTCTGCCAACTTACTTAGGCTATAAAGAAAAGAAAATAACAATGCTTTCTTCAGAAACACACTTCTTGTCAAGCCTCTGAAGATTTTTTTTTACATAAACCAGTTTCTCCCACTATTAAAACTAAACTGAACTCCACCCAAACAGGCCACGAAGGCCCAACAGTACCGACCAGCCACTGTGTCATCCTCAGCCTACAGGCATCACTGGATGTAGATATGGAGGGGCACGTGGCAACACAATGCTCTCCTGGTCATATGTCAGTTTACGAGACCGGATCACTACTTCACAATCAAGTAAATCCTCAGTGTACCTCACAAAATCTTAGTGCACTCTGCTTGCTTGCCAGCAGCACTCGACAGACCAGATGGTCACCCATCCAGGTGCTAGCCCAATCCAAAAGTGCTTAACTTCGGTGATCTGAGGAAATCGGTGTTACCACTGTGGCAAGGCCATTGGTTTTGCTCACTATTAGATATTATAAGATGATTACAAACATAATACATCATCACATAAACATTTGATTATGTTTCATGAATGTGAGATGTATTATTAAAGCTGAGTATATCCAGCACAAAATTGTTACTGTTACAGGTTCAAGACAACAATGGTGAAAGAAATGATCCATAGTGTTCTCAATGATGAATTAGGAGGCAAAACTTACAACAAAGATGAAGCTGAAGTCTGGATAAAAGTTATTGCCAACACTCTACGTGGCAAAGTAAGAGGTCTGTTTACTTGTTGAATATACTTTAATAAAAATCAGGCTGTCATTGACATACTCTAGTTATTACCCAAAGTTTTGTTTAAAATTCCTATTTGGACTATTCCATTTACTATCCTACATAAAATACAGGAAGGGCAACCACTCAGCTACAGCAGACTGATGTGTGGCACATAGAAACACACAACAGAAAACAGTGTTCACACTGATTTTCTACTCGTGATCTTTCTCTTGCAAAATGTACACACAAAATTCAAACAAAATATAATATTAATAATATTATAAAAAAGTACACATATTCATCCAAATGCCGGCCGCAGTGGCCGTGCGGTTAAAGGCGCTGCAGTCTGGAACCGCAAGACCGCTACGGTCGCAGGTTTGAATCCTGCCTCGGGCATGGATGTTTGTGATGTCCTTAGGTTAGTTAGGTTTAACTAGTTCTAAGTTCTAGGGGACTAATGACCTCAGCAGTTGAGTCCCATAGTGCTCAGAGCCATTTTTTTTTTATTCATCCAAACAACCATGCAGACACCCAAACACACACTCCTGTGCCCACAGCACGACTATCCTGCTATTGGAATTTATTTATGTAATGAGAATTTTGACAGTTACCATATTTAATATTGGTCTTGCAACTGTTCACTGACACTGAGGTAACACTTTCTCATCTTAACTACAAGTAAACAGTATAGACATCAAAGAGAGAGATGTATTGTGAAAAGACATGGATGTAATGGAGTTATAAAGAAAGAGCTATTACAGAAACTATTGTTTTAGTGACTTAGGAAAAAAATGTGTGTTAGGTTAACTGGACACCAAGGGAGACAGATTATGTGGGCCAGTCCAGTTAACCTCAATATAGTTATTTACTTTTGTGATTTACATAATTTCAAAAATATTTTACATCATACTGTGTAAGAATTGTGATTAAGTATACTTTAGAACTAAGTTTTTACTTTCAGATGCCACAAATTTGCAATCGTACAACCAACCACCGATCATATTTAGTTGAAGATCTGAAACTAGCAATGACAGGTATCAAAAAAAGAATTAGTATTTTTGCAGCATGTAATCAATTTAAAATGATGACCATGACGTAAACTTATGGCCATCAAATTAGCACAAAAAGGTGTTTACACCTGTAGGAGACATTTCTTTGTGTTCCTATTTAAAAGAAATAGCTGTATGAATTATGGTTTATCGTTCACAGTTACAAGGAAGGTAGCATATAAATTTGCTGCAGCTAACAATAAGCAACGTCTACAAATTGACAACAAGAAAACATGGTTGGGAAAGTGTGACTTTGTTCTTTTATGAAGAGGCATAAGCTCTCACTTAGATAACCTGAAGCTACTAGTCTGAGTCTTGCAACTAATTCCAGTTGGTCAAATGTTGGTAAGTTTTATACCAATTTAAAAAAAAAAAATCAAATTTGGACCAGAAGGCATATGCAAACTTGATGAGACAGGCCTCACAACAGTACAAAAGCTTGGAAAGGTAATGTCTGCATGTGGCCAAAAGCAAGTAGGAAGATAATTTTTACAGAGAGAGACAAACTTGTAACCATGTGTGGCATTATTGGGGCACTGAAAAAGCAGTTTCTCCATTTTGTTTTCCATGTGTGAATTTTTTAGATCATCTACTCCTCAACAGTGTACCTGGAAGTGCGGGGCAGCTTACACCTCAGGATGGATGACTATAGACATATTTACGGATGTATTAGCACATTCTGTCAACGTGAATGACAAAAAAAAAAAAAAAGGCCAAAACTTCTTATCATTAACAATTGTGAAAGCCACATGTCACTAAGAGTGATAACATTTGCCAAAGAAAATGGTGTAGTTTTATTTATAGGCCTTTCAAGTCTTATCCCAGCAGAGCTTGTGACAGGTGGCTACTAAATCATCCTAGTCAGACACTTTATATCTGTGATTTAGCAGGGTTAGTGGATGAAGCATTTGCATGTACTGTCACTCATTCTATTATCAGCAAAGGTTGCAGAGCTATAGGAATAGTGCATTTCAACAATGAAACATTTGCAGAAACAGATTTTCTGCATTCATCTGTGACAGACCAGCTTTTGAGCCATTTCAGAATGAAGTAGTTGTTTCCAGAAAGTAATATCCCGCTACAGTTCCAGGGACGATTCCTCTGTCATCTCCTGCTTCTGCTACTGACTTATTTCCTTCAGCTTCTGGTACCTCTATTGTTAATCTCACTTCTTCTTGTCTTCATGACCAAGAACCCAGATCAGAATTATTTGTGCCTCCTGTAGCCTTGCTTCCATACTCACAGTGTGGTCCCTGAAAAAGAAATAATCATGGCCGAAAGAAGGTGGAATCACTTATTTTTAAAGTTCACCTCTGAATACCTGCCTGGAAGAAGCAGCCTCTGACTGAGAATTGAAGAAGAACAAAAAGAAGAAAACTGTTTGGCAAGAACTGCATTCGTCATCAGATGAATGTGCTTACTTGGCAGAATCTGATTGTTCTTTGAATGAAGGTGAAGATTTTTCAGAAATTAAAGACGGTGACTTCGTAATTGTTAAAGGGTGTTGGTAAAAAAAGGTTCAGGGTGTAGTTTTAAAGCTGTTGTGAAGAAGTCTCTTTGTTCAGGTGTTAAGGTGACTTTCTATAAGTGGCATGGACTTTCCAATAGATTTTACATAACAATTGAAAATGCATTTGTTACCACTGCTGATATTTAAAGAAAACATATATCTTAGAATTCCTGTAAAATTTAATTCAGGTAAGTTACATAGATAATGATAAAGACCAATTTTTTAAAACATAAGATGATCCATTTAACCTAACCCTCCACCACTAGCCAGAAATTCTTCTATGGAGTAGAAGCAGTTGTCAATCAGAAACAACTTCAGTTTGTGTTTGTACTAAATTTTATTGTAAATAGTCTTCACTTGTTTGCCGCTGGATCACGTTACGCAAATTCCACAACCATTAAATTCTTTACATCGTCGGGTGGTTGGTCAAGGATTTTTGTGGCTATATACCTCACTCCTTTCTGTGCCACACTAAGACTGATGGGTAGTGTAAATCATTTCTTCTTATAGTATTATATTTATCAATGTTACTGCTGTTTTCAAACTATGAATGATTGTTGACATATAATTTTGTAAGGGATAAATGTACTATGAGAATCTTGTCAGTATGCCCAGCTGTTTAAAGAGATTCTCGAGTGGACACCACATATTATTCTTATTATGTGCTTCTGTGTAACATGTAACTTTTTTCCTCGCTAATGAGTTACCCCAGAATATCATTATAAGTGTAAACACCTAAGAATTTAGAATATTCTGCTTCATTTATTTATTTCTCTCCTATATTATTTGTAGTCAGATATTGTGCATCACTGAACGACATATACTGATTTTATTCAGTGTCAGTCCATTTGCAGAGAACCAGTTATTAATTTTCAACAACTTATTATTTACATTTTCACTCGTTTAAGTTTCTCCATTAGACTTGATTATTATGATTGCATTGTCTGGCAAGAAAACTAATTCTGTTATTTGGATATGTGGTGGAAGATCATTTATATACAACAAGAACAAGAATGGCCCCAATATCAGTACTTCTGGTACACCTGTAGTGATTATTTCCCTTTCTGAAGGTGCTGTCTCATTTTATACAAAATGAAAACCATTTATCAGCAAGATCTCTGCTACCACAATATATGAAACAGTGGAAAATCCAGGATGGAATGTAACAATATAATGAAAAGGATGTTGCTCCTCACCATGTAGTGGAGATGCTAAGTCGCAGAAAGGCGACTCCAAGCTATCTGGCTCAATCTGTCAGAGACTGTGGTCGTGTGTGTGAGGTGCTTTTGCTTGAGTGTGTGCATGTGTCTATGCTGTGTATTTTTGACAAGTCCTTGTTGGCTGAAAGTTAACTTTCCAACAGTCTTTTCGTTGTGCCTTTCTCTGGCTCAGCATCAGCACAATATATGAGTTCTTTTAGGAGAATTTGTCGAGTTGAACAATCAGATGCTTCTGATAAGTTACAGAAAATACCAGCTGGTGCTGTTTTGTCACTTAAATTTTGTATAATGTGATTCATGACTAGAAAAATAGCCTGTTCTATGGGGAAAGGTCATATATAAATCTAAATGTAGACTAAGTCTCTTATTTTGAGAGAGAGATACATTGCATACATTGTCTTTTCCAGTACCTTCAGGAAGGAGGTAAATAGTGAGACTGGTCAGTAATGGCTTAATACGTTTCTAGTAAAGGGGTCTCACAATAGCATATTTCAATATGTCTTGAAATATCCTCTGTGATAGTAATGTATTGCACATGAGACATGTGCGTGTATGTTTAAGGCACTGCCTTATCTATTGAACTGATCATGCCAAACTTTTGAGTCACTTAAAGGAATTGTTAATTAAATACATTGGCTACCTGACTGAAATAATTTTTTATTAGGCTTCCTTTTTTAATAACAAAGTCCTCACATCCTGTAATGATATCCTTCTCCCTGAACTTTAATTCCCTTTCCAAGTTTTGCCATGGTTTCCTTCACAACTAGCTCAGTGTACAGATTAAGTGACATTTGGGATTGGCTTCAACCCTGTCACTCGTTATCAGCGACTGCTTCCTACTCATGCCCTTCATCTCTGATAACTGGAATCTGTTTATCTTACTTATTGTAGATACCCTTTCACTCCCTGTATTTTATTCCTGCTAACTTCAGAATTTCAAAGGATGCATTCCAGTCATCTTTATCAAAAGCTTTCCCTAAATCTACAAGAGCTGGAACTTAAATAGTGGCAACTATTTATTCACAACCAATACAAAAGAGTTACATGTTTGCACCTGTTACTATCCTTCAAAGTGTTCACCAGCGTTGTGTAGAACCTGTTGCCAGCGATGTGGAAGGTGTAGTATACCGTTAGCAGAGCCTGTTCTGTTGACGGTGTGAATGGAGCGGTCCACTGCCTGTCGAATCTCTGGAACAGTTCTGAAGCGAATGCCATGAAGTGGTTTCTTCGTCTTCGAAATCACATCAAAATCACAAGTACTTAAGTCCGGGGAGCATGGTGTATGGTACAGTACTTCCCAATCCCATTGACTGAATAGAGCAGCCACAGCTTGCACTGTATGCACCCGTGCATTGTTGTGGAAAATGGTTGGTGGGTTGCGCAGAAAGCATCACCGCTTCTTTCTCAAAGCTGGTTGCAAGTGATGCTCCAAAAATGAACAGTAATATTGTGCACTGACGGTCTGCCGTGGAGGAATGTAATGCGTTAGGAAAACACCATCACAGTCATACACGAGAATCACCACAACTTTCACCAATACTGGGGCTCTGATGCACTTTCGTCTTTCGTGGCAACCCATAATGACGCCATTCGTTGGATTGGCATTTCAGTTTTGGCTTGTACAATGTGGCCCATGTCTCATCCAGTGTTACGATACAGTGTAAGAAAGCCTCTCCTTCGCGCTCATAGCGCTCCAAGTGCGTCTGAGCAGTGTTATAACGCATCCATTTCTTCTGCATTTCCGTCAAGTCATGCGGAACCCCTCATGATGCAATTTTTCACATGCCCAGTCATTCCTTCAGGATGCGAAGCACAGTTGTATGCGCTAATTCGGTTTCGTGGGCCTAATTCGGTTTCGTGGGCATACTCATGAATCATATGGCGTCGATCACTGTCCACTAATGCGCCAACAGCATGCACTTCTTCTTCAGAGACACTAGGACGACCTGCCCGATGCATGTCTGCCACAGTTTGCCAACCTTCGTTGAAGGCTTTTACCCAATGTGCCACTGTTCTGTATGGCAATGTCGATTTCCTGCATGCCTCTTGAAGAGCTTGATGACACTATCATGCTGTACAACCTCTGGTACATTCAATCTTGATCCAACTCCATTGTTCATGTTTCGAAAACATAGTGACACCGTTACGTTAGACCAGTCGCTCACAAGTGGCTGTGTTTCCCTTGATTGTGTGCACCTGTGGGATGGGTGAGTCCATTTGCTCCGAGGTAAGGTAGGTATGTCAACAACTTGTGCTATCAGGGACAACATTAGATTCCATTGCGTAGTGTCTCCACAGCAGTGTTGCCCCTATTTAAGTTCCAACCTACATACAAATGTTATAAATATAGGTTTGCCTTTCTCCAATCTATCTTCGCAGGTAAATCACAAGTCCAGTACTTCCTTGCATGTTCCTACATTTCTCCAAAACCCATACTAATCTCGAGATCAACTTAGCCAATTTTTTAATGCTTCTGTAAATAATTCATGTCAGTTTTTTACAACCTTGATTTATTAAGCTGATGGTTTGTTAATATTCATACCTTTCAGGATGTGCCTTCCTTAGAATTGAAGTTATTACATTATTCTTATGGTCAGAGGGCATTTTATCAGTCTCATACATTTTGCATATTAGGTGAAATAATTTTGCCATGGCTGGCTCTTCTAAGGATCTTAATAGTTCTGAGTAACTGTCACCTACTCCAGTGGTCGTGTGTCGACTTAGGTCTTTCAGTGCCCTGTCAAACCCCTCTCGTGTTGTAGTAGGTAAGTACACTTGCCTTGCAGTGGCGAACATTGGCTTTGTGTCAGTCTTTGGCTATAGTAATGTGATCACTATGCTGTTCATAGTAGCTTACCCACGTCCCTATTTTATTATTCATTATTAGGCCTACTCCTGTCTACTTTTGTGTTATAACTGTGTACTTCTGTGACCAGTAATCCTATTCATCCTGCACTGTACTTCACTTATTCACCCTACATCAAAATTCAACCTAGGCATTTTTCTTTTTAAATTCTCTAAATCAACTATGTGATTATGGGATCTAGCACCCCACACACTTACCCATTGAATGCCAGTTTTGTTTTTCCTGATGGCAACATCCTCCTAAGTAGTTCCCATCAGCAGATCTCATTTTACCAAAGGGAATGCCATCACTATTAGGCCATACAATAGTGTTACATATTCTTGATTAATATAACAGCTGTAGTATCCTCTTGGTTTTAGGTGTTCAAAGGACCAACATAGCAGTACCATGTTGGTTTATGTAACACTGCCAGATCTGATTCTTTCTCCTGCAACTCCTGTAAAGCTGCTCTCTTTCTTCAAGAACCATATGGTAGTCTGGCCTCTCCACAGATAACTGTCCAATGTTGTTGAAGCTATAGTGCAGATATCTGTATCACAGGAGCATACAAGCCACTCCATTGCAGCAAGGTCCATGGTTCTTGGGGATGAGATAGGTGTTAAGTTTTTCAGGAAACATGATCATGTCATTGATTGATTACAAAAATAGCTGAAGGGTAATCTTATCAAATAAGCACAAAGTTTTAATACAGGGTGTCTGGGTTAAACACATATTTATACAAAATTATTAACTTGAGACATACCTGAGATATTTATTTGTGGATTGTTTCTACAAGCATGGTTTCTCAAAATGTTTCCTTGTTTGTTCGAGGCAGCTGGTACCAGGTGTGCATGCACGTAACTGCTGTGTTGATGTAAACTTGTGTCGGTAGCCATGTGGACTCCACAGCAGGTGTCCTATGTGACTTCTCATGTGGAGCTAAAGTTTATTACACTAGTAAAACATCATTTTCAATGTGAGTATGGACTGCAACCAACCGACAATTTTCCCACTTATTTAACAATCAAGAAGTGGGGCAAATGACTTCAGGAAACTGGAAGTTTGTTTTTGATGTCGAGTCGCCACGCCAAGCATGCAATTCCACAGGCTACCCACGACTTCTTCATGATGTAAACTTTCAACAGTATGGTGCACCATGCCATCCTGCGAACATTGTGAGTAATTTCTTGGATCATGAGTTCCAGATTGGTGGATTGGGAGAGATAGTGCATTGATTGCTTGGCGCTCAGAAGCCCAGACATTATGCCACTTGATTTTTTTCTGTTGGGGGTTTATGAAGAATCTAGTATACCAGACACCAGTGGGTGATCTACCTGATCTGTGTAATCAAATTTGTGCAGCTATTGCAAATGTTATGCCTGCAATGCTGTAAAACATTTTGAGACAAGTGAAATACAGATTAGATGTCTGTTATGCCATTGATGGCAAGCACATCAAGGTGCATTAGATGTATGAAAAACATTTTAAGTTACCTAATTTGTAGAAACATATCGTCAATAAATATCTCAAGTACTTTGCAAGTTGTTATATTTTATATTATTATATCTTTAACTTGGACACCCTGTATTCTGATAGAGGCATGATCGGAGGCAGCAGAACTAAGCTTTTTAATGAGACGATGACTTTTTTAATCTGCTTAGGTTCATTTTTGAAACTAATGTTGGTTGGTGGTAGATGCCTTATGTGTACAAGTAAAGTAATGTACCTGTATTTGTTTATTAGTGGATGCAATGTTTGCTGCCACTGTGCAGAAGTAACCATTGAATTTGGAGGCCAATGATTTGGAAGCATCATATTTTGTGCTAAAGCTGTTTTCTTGGGCAGTTTCATTTCGGTTGCAATTTTTGTTTGTTTTGCATTTATTAATGTTTGAAATGATTTTTACTTGAGAATACTATTTTTTGCATAGACTATGAGATTCACTTTTTAATAACAAATTGGAGAACTTTATCTTGCTAGTGGTAACCGATTTTCAACAATTGCCAACTGATTGTCTTCTGAATATGGCAGAACTCTCTCCGTAGTTCACAATATATTAATCCCAGGAGTTGTCCATCCCTTACCTTTGCCACTGTTTCTATTTTACACATATATATTTTAGGGGAAAATAACTGCTGTAGGAATGTTTTAAAGAAAGAGTTAAATTTTCCATCTATCTGTTTACTTTATCATTTTTTCCCCCCAGCATTCATCTCCTGTGACTGAGACGTAGTTTTTTTATTCTGTGATACAATACTTTTCTTCCATTATCTATACCTGAATTGTGAATATGTGTTATTGTTAACATTCCTACTAATGAACCAAAGTCTGCCACCTGCTTTACCTATGTTTGAGCATATGTGATCGTTCCATTTCATATTCCCACAAATTGTTAAAAGATATTTGTATGAGTTGGGTGTTTCCAGTTAGTGACTCATTGACATTGTACGAGGGTTGTCCATAAAATAAGGTTACCAGGGCGCTACAGTCCTGAAATGTGCTGTTACAGTGGATCCCATGATTCTGTAGTGTACCTTTGTTCCCCCACTTCAAATCCCCTCTCTAGAAAGCTGCCTGCGGAGCTCAGTCTTGGCTTGGCAGCCACACGTGATTGATCTCCCTCTCGCTTTGACCACCAGGTGTGAGTTGTGCTCAGTGATCCGTTTCCTGTCTGCAAAAAACATTGCAGCGGCAAAAATCCATTCCCAGTTATGCGAAATGTATGGAGACAAGTGTATGAGCGTACAACACATGCACAAATGATGCAGAGTGTTCAAGAATGGGCATACTGTTGTCCGTGATGAGGAGCATTCTGGAGGTCATCTGATGAAACAATCGCAAAAGTGGAGGCAGCGGTGCTCTCAGATCGAAGATTAACAGTTCGTGAGCTCTCCTAAATGATCCCTGATGTCAGCAATTTGACAGAGCATCTGGGGTATGCTAAGGCTTGCGCGAGGTGGGTGCTAAGAATGTTGACCAAAGACCACAAACGTCAGCACTTTGAAGTGGCCCAAGAACTTCTTCAAGATCACGGAACTCATAGTGAGGAAGACCTCAACTCCATCATCAATGGAGAAGAGACTTGGGTGCAGTACCGCACATCTGGAACCAAAGAACAATCGAAACAATGGAAGCACCCACAGTCGCCAAGATCGCGAAAACTCAAACAAACGCAAAGTTTTGGCAGAGTGATGGCAACACTGCTTTGGGACAGGAAGGAGGTATTGTTATGCAAGTTCTTGCCCACTGGTACAACAGTCAACGCTGCTGGGTACTGTGAGACACTGCAAAAATTGCACCGTGCAATTCAAAACAAGAGGAGGGGTATGCTGTCCAAGGGGAAGCGTTTGCATCAGGATAACGCCGACCGCACACTGCTAAAGCCACCAATGAGCTCATTTCAAAATTTGGATGGGGTATTCTTAAACACCCACCCTACAGCCCAGACATAGCCCTAAGTGACTACCATCTCTTCCCTAACATGAAGAAACACCTGGGTGGAACGCATTTCAGTGACAGAGAAAAGCTGGAAGAAGTGGTATCTGTGCGGCTTGGTGGCAGATTTGTTTGACTCGGGCATTTAAAAGCTCGTACACCGCATGCAAAAATGTATTGACCTCAGTGGCGGCTATGTAGAAAAATAGGTTAAAGTCTGAACTTTCCAAAAATGTATGCATTCATGAAATTAAAATATGTTTTACACTGTGAAAAAAATTGGGAACATTATTTTACGGACACCCCTCGTAATTATAGGATACTGCGTTTTTATGTTTTGTGAAGTGCACAATTTTATATTTCTGAATAATTAAAGTGAGTTGCCAGTCTTTACTCCTCTTTGAAGTCTTATCACATTCTTTGTTTGTCTGTCATGATAGGAACACGTGCATTTGATGAGTTGTGCAGGACAATGAAGCTGTGTAAGACACAAAGTGAACCAATGAAGTAATGGTACCACAAGATGCTAGAGCTGGAAGCAGTCCAACCAGCAAATATAGCCCCAGTATAAATTGGTAGGATAACTGAAAACCAGAAACATGCCAAAATCGTTGCAAGCAAAGTCCATAGAACCAACAGAGGAGCCCGAAACTGTAATCCAAAATAAGAATTCTGGGTCATTGTGGTGAAAATATAATGACTTGTGATTGAAGGCTGTGTTTACAGAAAGGAAATAATAGATTGGTGAGTAGCGTAGGACTTTGAAGCCACTCAACAGTGCATGGCTAATGCTTGCTTATTAGAGGGTGTGCCCAGTGTACTTGTTGCTTATGCTTTACATGGATGTGATCCGAAGCCGCTGTCTTGGACACTGCGAAGTTCTCTGTCTCATAATTGATATATACGTCATAGGATACTAAATCCTTCCCCTCTTTAATCAGCGTGTAGGGTCAAAAATGGGTGAGATTGATGGAGTGATGCTGATATTCTCACTCAATGTCTCCTACATGACAGTGTCAGAAGTTAGACCATGCAATGGGAGTGTAAGTGCACAGGACGGTCGTGGCCGCTCCTTTGGTTGTGAAATGGTGCTTGGCTCACATCTAGCAGAGTGTGTGCTGGGAGAAGCCAGGACAGTGGGGAGGATACCTCCTCTGTTGGCACCTGTATTCTCCGTGATTCCTTTCGTGAGCAACTGTGGGTCACTGTGTTCGCAGGTTGCGCCTCTGCTGTGTCAGTGGCATTGGGTGGGCCTCCACTTACCATCCGCACTGTGGGTACTGTGGTGCCCTGTGTGTATGTGTTGCAGAGCAACTGAGACAGGGCACTGTCTGTAATTGAAGTCACTGCCACAGCTGCTTCCTATACAATGCCAACTGCTCCTGTATTGCTATGACATCAAAATGGTTGCATTCCCAGCAACTGGTCATGATGCCTTTAATATGCTCCAGGACTAAGCCAAAGGTGCAAACACAGACTTTATTGCACAGGGCCCCGTATCTCTGGACTCACTATGTTGGGTACTTCCTTTGACAGGATTGGATTTGTAGGTGGCAATGAAGCTAGTGAGAGATTTAATGGACGTCATTGTTTTTCGTTATCTTCTACATTTGCCTCTTAAAAATGTGACCATGCTTTGCAGTTCAGAATTAGATGCTGGGTAAGTGAGGTGGTAGTAAGGTGCTATATGCCACTGCACTGGCAGAGGTATATGAATTCAGAGGCTAATAACTGGGGTACGTTATCATACACAGTTGTGAGTGGCATGCCCCTGTTGCAAAACTTGATGCCAGCACCTGATTGCGCCTCTCACTGTGATGCAGGACATGTATGCTACGTATGGAAAGTTGGAGAATATGTGGATTATGAGAAACTGCATTGCTCCTTGGAAGGCACCTCAAAAATCTACACAATTCTCTCCCATTGTTGCTTTGGTATAGGCCAGTCAGTGAAATGCTGCAGTTAGGCCAGCAGATTTTGGGCACAGTTGTGATAGAACAGGACAGCGCAGTCCACTGTTGTGTTGATTTAACTCCAGTACAAATACAATTGTGCGATATGTGAATCAACTGAAGGATATGGGAGGAGAGTGTGTGTGGATTTATGGCTCAGCACACTTTTTTCTTCCTGTTGTCAGTAGTATGGCACCATCTCCTCGAATGTGGTAGTGGTGTAAATGGAAGAAGGTTCTTTACTATGGCTGGTATCTTTCTGTTGGTGCTGTGATCACATCTGCCTTATCAAGGATATTACGCCACAGAACAGTTACGTCCTGCATGGTGGCTGTAGCAACCATATTTACTGTGAATGAGGTTTCACCCACAGCCTAGCTCAAGTCACTGTAAGTGCAAAGTACAGTGACTCATGGATGGCAAATACTTTATCAAGGCCCATTGTTAGCTAGTATCAGGTGTCTGTGTTTACATGCTGTGTGGTAAAAGTAGGCTAAGCTATCAGACAGAGTCATTCCTCAGATACAGAAAAATGCGAGCGCACATTCGTACAGGCACAACTCACACTCAAAATGTCACTGTGTTTGCTGACACCACAATTATTATGAATCAGTAATCAGATATGCCTTTGTTTCGTAGGGAAGTTCTAGTAATATATTGTGTATGCTGAAGCTTTTTTTTTTTTTTTTTTTTTCTAACAGTTCCATTCCCTTTACATTTACTTGCTGGTAATAATCTTTTTATTCAGCAAGCTAGAATTATTCATAGAAAGTCATTTTGATCAGTCACATAGCACAAAAAATAGCATGAAAGACAAACTGATAATTTAACCATTAGCATTACCATCAAAATATGACTGACTGTTTTCAGGGAAAATTGTAAACTTTAAAATACTGCTCCATCTCCATAGATTTCATTTTATGTAGGTGAATTATATTACTAATTTTTGACATATCTCCTGCACCCTAATTAAATGATTGACCGGTGTATATTATGACATGAACAAATAGTTTTTCATCATATTGTAATTGAGAATGGGTTACTCAGGTGCAGACTTTGAGTAGATATCGAACCTTGGTCGTTTGTAGTGATTTGAGCTGTTTGTCAATTCTGCTAGTAAAACCATGTCAATTCCACTTGTAAAACCAGCATATCTAGTTATCCTATACTTAGCAGTTACCTTTTTAATCAAACTTTTAATATGTTTAGTTCACAAGTGGTTTCACTCAAATATGAGGCCTATGATTATTTTCAGTTGTTATCATTGTAAAGAAAAATATTTTAGTGGGCAGAGTGGAGACTTTCAGGTATTTATTTTGTGACCAGTTTTCATTATCCAATATGGCAGGGCAGGTTGTTGTAACATAGACACACAACACAACCAAGAACATAGTACAACTTTATTAGACTTGTGGTATGTATGCCACTTACCATAACATACACTGAACACAATAAGATATGGCAAATGCATGCAAGCAGTGACAACATGATAAGTGAGTGCAAGTGTAGCATGGCAAGGTTAAAATAGGCACTCATCCCTGGTGGGCTCTATCAAAAGTTCACAGTATTCACACTCTTGTGGATGACAACAAGCTGCTAATGTGTGCAGCTTTCATGTGTGTGTGTGTGTGTGTGTGTGTGTGTGTGTGTGTGTGTGTGTGTGTGTGTGTGTGTTACTTCATTCCTCTTCCCTTGGGGAACAGCTCGGATTTGCGAGATGTACATGGCGTCTTCCTTCACGAGGCTCTGACTGAGATGATGTCCTGATACTAAGGCATATAGTCAGAAGTACTTGGAATGTCATCAGCTTCTCAGTCCACCTTCCCGCCTTCTCATGTCAACCCCTATGGTAGGATGAGTGATGTTGGTGTGAGCTCCATGTCCACATCAGGTCCAGGGCGTGGTGGTGGTGGTGGTGGTGGTGGTGGTGGTGCCTTCACAGTTGGCAGCTGAGGCAGAGGAGATGGTTCTGGTGTAGGTGGTGGCACATTATTACTGGTAGTGGTATTGAAGAAGCTGAGCCAGGTACATCCACCGATGACAGGGGACCCCTCATATAGCATGGCAGTGGCCCACCTGCATCAGGTGATCTGTCAAGCTACACAGACTTGTCATGATGACTTTGGTGTCCCAGCCGGGGTTCTCTGCAAGCACAGGCACAACTGGTTGTAATGACGTGCACAGAGGCCCCCCTCTGTACAGACATTGCAGAGCCGGTGGCTGCGGCATCAGGAGATGATGGTGGAAATAAATTTTTGGCGATGACCAAACCCGCATGCCAATACAGCCACTTCAGGCCAGACACAGGATGATGGCTGCAGTGTTGATGTCCCGGCCGGGCTGCAGGAGATGCAGGAGCATCCAGGGTTGATGCCTGTGGAGCAGTTCAGCAGGGCTGTTGTTGCCAAATGATGTGAGCCGATAGGAAGACAGAAATTGATCCAAGGGAACATCGGACACGGACCTAGTCACTTACTTTTTCATTTGTGTTTTGAATGTTCTAATTAATCTTTTGGCCTCACCATTGGACTTAGGGTGGAAGGGTCAGGCAAAAAGGTGGCGAATTCCACAGGCAGAACGTGGCAAATTGCTGTGACACAAATTGAGGGCTGTTGTCAGAGACCAATGTTGCCAGAAGTCCTTTGATGGAAAAAATTTTCTACAGGGCTGCCACGGTGGCAGAGGTTGAAGTTGACAGGCAACAAACAACATATGGAAATCAAGAGAATGTATCAGTTACTATTAGCCAGTATGCGTTAAGGAAAGGGCTGGAGAAATCAATGTGGAGACAGTCACAGGCCTGACAAGGTTGTGGCCCTGGAGACAACATTGCCTGCGGGGCAGCTTGCTATGATGCACATTACAAACAAGCCGTAACCAAACAGTTGATGCCACCATCCAGACCAGGCCAAAAAACATTATGGCAGGCTAACACTTTGTATGTGATCACCCCTCTCCCCACCCTAGAGATTAGGGTGCAGCAGCTGCAGGATGTTCAAACGAACAGCCAAGGGAAACGCAGTGTGAGGAGCTGAATAGTCCTATCAAGTAGTAGAAGACCATTGACAGAAACTCAATGCCAAAATACGTAGTAATTAAGGAGAGCGGGTCAGATGCCTGTGATGGAGGCGCCTCAAGCCAGCCATGTTGTACACAACGTATCACTTTCTGTAAAATCAGATCAGCAGCACTAGCCTGCGCAATTTGAGTACTAGTGATTTGAAAACCATTGACAGTTTGTTGAACACATTCGTCAATGTGGAAACAGGGTAACTCCTCCTGATCAAAAACTGGGTCCACACCAACCAGAAGACAGGAGAGTGTGTCGGCATTTACATGTGTAGCCGTGGGGCGTAAGTGAATCTTGTAGTTGTACTGAGAGAGGAACAGCGCCAAATGTTGAAGGTGAAGTGCTGTTTCGTCTGGCAGTGACACTGAGGGGCTAAACAGCAAACTAACAGCTATTGATCCATGACAAGGTGGAATTTTGCACCATACGGGAAACCATGAAACTTCTGTAAGCTATAAACCATGGCAAGGACTTTTATCTCTACTTGTGAATATCTAGTTTGAGCTGAATTAAGCATCTTTGCCCTTTATCCAACAGGCTGCTCAGAGCCATCAGGATATTTATGAGCTTACCCCACCCCCTCAGCCCATTCTGCGATGCTAACACTAAATGTTGACCTGGTTGCTAGATTACAAGGCAAGGTGCAGATTGTAACATAGACTTCAGTTTGGAAAATGCTGTTTCACACAGCTGCAACCAGGGGAAAGACATCTCCTTATGCATAAAAGCATGTAATGGTTGTGCCATTTACATCACCTGTGGCAAAAACTGATAGTAATAAACACTCTCACCAAAGATAAACAATAGAAGGCTGAAAGAAGCGGTACTTTTCCAACTTTCATTTTAACCTGGTGGCCCGTAACACCAAAAAGAGCGTATGTGAGTTGTTGAGATGTTTAGCACTGGGGGAGCCAGAGACCACAGTGTCATCAAGATAGTTGGCACAGACCTTGTGAGTTGTTGGAAAAATCGTTAAAAAATTGCCGGAGCACTGGCCACGCCAAATGGTAACTGCAGTATCAATACAAGCCAAAAGGTGTGGTAACTACAATGGGCTGTTGAGAATCAGCATCAATGGGAAGCTGCAAATGTGCTCAGAGAGGTCAATCTCGGAGAAATGCTGATCACCAGCAAGCTTTGTAAAAAGTTCGTCAGGGTGTGGCAAAAGATACATGTCAGTGATAGACTGAGCATTGACAGAAACTTTGAAATTGCCGCAAAGGTGCAACCATCCCTGTGGCTTCTTGACAGTGACAAAGGGGGTAGCCCTTTCGGTGGATGGGATCGATTGGATGACCCTGGATACGTGAGGTAGTTGAGCTCCACCTTGACTTGGTTATGGAGTGCCATTGACACCGGGCAAGCCCAAAAGAAAATTGAAAGCAGAGCAGAAAATTCAGAGCACAAAGAGTCAAGACTAACTTCTTTGGAAATAGCAAATCATAAAGGTTAAAGGCATCCAAACCAAACAAATTTTCAGTGCATGCATTGTTCACCACCAGAAAAGTCAGTGGACAAACTTCAGATTTATATGTCACTGGGGCCAAGAAACCACCTAATATTGGAATGCTTTGTTTACTGTAGGTGACTAATGTATGTGACACTGTCACTAAAGGGGAATATCCCAAATCCATGTATATTTACAAGTTGAGTAATGATATGGCAGCACCAGTGTCAACTTGCATGAGAAAAGCCTTGTTATAAACCTTCACATCAATAAAAAGCTTATTGGACGCAACAGAGAGTGCCGATACACAATTGACAAACATATCAGTGTCTGCAATAGGCTGTTGGAATTCTGTGCTACAAACAGGAACAATGTGGCACATTTTGTTGCACTGGCGACAAATTGCCCACCTCTTAGGACAGTCTGGCCTATCATGAGTGATGAAACATGACGGACAAGAGGGAAGCATGAAGCATTTGCATTGTTGTTAATCACTGGGCTTGCTATGCTGCTGCAGTGGCCATGGCTGCCGCAGTGAGTTGAGCTGGCCGCCATGATGTTTTGCTCATGCATGAACTGCTGGAACAGTCTGATTACGATGGGGGGAAGCAAATTGAATTTCTGCTACCTCACACCATGATTCAGTTTGAGTGCAGACTATCTTTCAATTTGAGTACCCGCAGCCCTCGACACCTCAAACTAGTGTGCAATAGTCAGAACATCAGAGAGGGAGGGGTTTTCACATTGAAGGACCCACTCAGGAGGCTCATGACCAGGGGCCAACTGAATGATTGCATCACAAACCATTTGGTCGCCATTTGACTCCTTATTTACATCAGTGACAAACTTACGACGACAGCTCAAACTGTGAAGCTCAGCTGCCCAAGTCCTATAGGGATGTTCTGGTTTCTTGGGACACCGATAGAACTGAATTTGAACGGCAATCAATGTGCATCCTTTTACAGTAGTATTTCAAAATAAGGTTGCACATGTTATCAAAACAGAGTGAAGACAGATCCTGTAAGAGGGTCAGTTGTCAAAGAAGTTGATGCATACGAGGTGATAACCAAGACAAAAAGAAAGCACAGCATAAGGTAACATCAGTCAATCTGAATCCATGAAAATGCTGCCACAACCATTTTCGTTGGCTTTCCATTCTTCGACAGACTCATCGTAAGCCGGAAGCTGCAGGGGATGAACAACTGGGGTAATGGCAGGCAAAACAGGAAGTGCAAGTGGCAACACAGCAGGCAACGTAGGTTGAGACGGTCCCAAATTGGACAAAACAGAGGCAAGTATTTGCAATTCTTGGGCTGGATGTATTGCGCTGTGGTGAATGCCTCCTGCTGTTGATTGGGATGCTGCAATGTAGCTGTAAGAACCCCTTGCTGATCAACCAACCGGCATAAAAACCCATCAGTAGCACAGTCAGACATTGTAGACGCAATGGAGGACTAGCCAGAGACTGAAAACTGTGCGGAGAACAATCCCATCCTCGTCAACACTTATGTTGTGACTTGGACACACAACACAAACAAGAATGTTAGTACAACTTTATTAAACTGTGGCAAGTATGTCACTCACCGTAGTGTATAATGAATACAATAAGCTAAGGCAAATGTGTGCAAGCAGTAATAACATGATAACTGAGTGCGACCATAGTGCAGCAGGATTTAAATAGGCCCCGCCTGTGGCAGGCTCTGTCAGAAACTCACAGTATTACTCTTTCGCATCGCGCTCTCACGGATGACAACTCACTGCTAATGCGCGTGCAGCTTTCAAGTGTGTGTGTGTGTGTGTGTGTGTGTGTGTGTGTGTGTGCGCGCGTGTGTGTGTGTGTGCACGTGCGCGCATGTGCATTACTACAGAGGTCAAGAAAACAGAGAGCAAACATTTTGAGTTTAGTGTGCTGGAGCCTTTTCTGTAGGATCCATGTGCTGGGATGCAAGTGGAAAGGAAACTGCTGCATCACTTCTTTGTCATTTGTCAGGGCATCTTCTAGTAAGGATAAAGCTACTGTGTGACTCAAAGTAGTGCCATATATTTCTCCTATTTATGGTGTGATCATCATGGGAAACAACATGGGCTGCTAAAGTTGCCCTTACTAGTAGTAGACTCCAGACAAAGCTGCTTTTCTGTCTTGTGATGAATTTAACTGATCTTCTGCAAGTGCCTGGTAAATCTAGAAGAGTAAGCTGAGTGTAGATTGCTGGCCGGTGTGGCCGTGCGGTTCTAGGCGCTTCAGTCTGGAACCGCGTGACCGCTACGGTCGCAGGTTCGAATCCTGCCTCGGATATGGATGTATGTGATGTCCTTAGGCTAGTTAGGTTTAAGTAGTTCTAAGTTCTAGGGGACTGATGACCACAGATGTTAAGTCCCATAGTGCTCAGAACCATTTGAACCATTTTTTTGTTAGTGTAGAGTTATAATTTTGCATTTTTCCAGCAGCTGACCCACACAGCATCAGTCGTACAGGTACACAAGACTTGTTGGAGTTAAATAATAAAGTGAATATGTCACACACTGATACTAATATTTATATCAATCATTTCTGTACCAGTGACAGAATTCAACTGAGGCATATCCCTGGATTCTCCTATGTAAAGGAACATTTGAACATGGAGTTCAGGATGTTTGCTTTTGCTTTGCTGTCTTCAGTTTTAGTTCCTTTATCATAATTTGTGTCTGGGCACTGATGTGAGCACTATTAACATAGTTAGATGTGGCCATAATTTCTTTGGGTTTTGTGAGAATTCTGTCAATAATATTCTGCTGTACTCATTACCCCTTTGACAGCCAAACATGTTTATTTTACCAATTCTGTATGTATAGTCCTGTGCTTTGTTTTATACCTACTGCGTAGCAGTCAAAGTTTCTTTTAAGAAATGGTATACCATGGAGGTTCTCACCCATCTGTTCTACTAAATATATATATTTTCCACTGCTTTTCAACTTTTCTTCTAACAATGGCTTAGTTGTATAATGGAATACAGTCGGAATATACAGTGATCGGTGATGAGTGGACTAATGACTAGAACATTTAGCTACTGTATCAAATCTAGTGTTTCATAAGGAATACTGTCTGCTGCTGGATGTACCCCTGTAAATGAGACACATTGTACAAAATATTATGTGATGGTTGTGATCTGTATTTCAGTTCTCTGAAGTGCACTGAGATGTGTTTAACTGCAGCCTTCCATTGGAGATCTGTCTATTCAACTAGACAGTGCTCCAAATTATTACTGTAGAAATATACAAGAGGTTCCCTGATCTTAACCCTACTGACCACATACTTAATATTCCTTGAGTATGAGACAGAAATAATTATAAATTCGACATAGTCATTGAAAGTATATTGATCAGAACAACTTTGCAATACTACCTAGATTCTTTGGAGTCCATAGCATGTTAATTGTGACTGAAAGGGTTGATCATAAGTCTGTCTGTGTATTTTAATATTCTGTTGGCAGTAAGCTCATTGTGGCTAGTATTAAAGTTAACTTACTGATTTAGGGAAATGATATAGCTTGATGGTTGAATGAATAAATGTCACTCTGAAGCCCAAATGCTAATAATTGAGTCATTGGATAAGCATGTCAGTTTTCAAGTCATATTTTGTTTCTTTCATTTCTTCCAATGCTTTGTGTGTGTGAAAAATACTAAGCTGTGCCGTAGTTTGAATGCCTGTTAAACTGTAGGTCTCTGTTAAGCAGAGTGGGAAGTCTGTTCACAGGTTGTAGGAATGCGAGGACTGCATGCCTAATAAAGTACTGTGTTGTTCACAAATCTCCTGCTTGAGAACAACATTACTTACATTTTTAAGGGGAGAATTTTATGTCTGTAGGTTGGACATAAGTCCATACTACGTGAAGATGATTGATGTTCCACAGTTAGGTTGACAATGTACATTTATTGCAGCTTCACAATAAAAACTAAAGTTCCATGAAAGATACTAGTAACAGAAATGATTGTCACTGATCTAGTATAAATGTGGTGAAATCAAAAGCCTCTCATGATGTGAGTCGAGACATGTGTTGTGACATAATCACTGTTGTACAACTACACTGATTGCACTGGGTCCCAGGGACAGTGCTGATGGCTTCTGAGCAGCGTAGTGGAACAACGCTGTATGGTATAGTCGGAGGAGGCTCCAACAGATGGGACGCCAAAGATGACCAGGGCAAACGGCCTGGAGGAGCGGAGCTACAACTGCAGATGGAGGCTGGTGGTTGCACTGTGGCATAAGTATACCAAGTCAGGGGCTCTGATCACATTATCCACAGGTGCAAGATAGTCCTAAAAGCAGTGCTGCCATTGTTGCTGCTTGTGCTGTCTTTGGACGATGGTAGCTATGCATGGTGATGCCTGCTAGTGTTGAGCCTGTAAACAGGACGTTTACAATCAGCAGCAAATGGAAACACGCGCAGTGCTGGCGAGAAACATAATTGTATCCCAAGCAGGAATACCTGCAGTTTATGGAGCAGCAACGCACAGGGTGCAGACATTTGCCAGAAATGGGAATGAGCAAGGTTGCATGGGCCCAGCCCTGCAGATACTCCATTCGTCTTCTTCCCTCCCCCCCCCCCCCTCCCACCCCTCTCTCTGCCTCTGAGATGGCACAGTCATCATAAGAGAGGGCTCCACCAGGAAGGAGGCAGGCAGCTCTAGGGTGACTGTGATAAAAGACAGATGCTGGGTCATCGTTGTGGAAGGGCAGCTGCGCCGCTGAAGGCGGCAGGAGACATGCAGGCAAGGCTTGCAATGGAACTTCCACAAGGGCAGTACTGGAGGCGGCAGAAGAAGCTACTTATGCTGAGTCAGATGTGGCTGTGGATAACGGCCGGGCGAGTGCAGTGCAGGACAAAGGCCTGTAGAAGGCATAGTGGGTGCCAGAGGGTCACCTGTTGGAAAGAGAAAAGCAAAATGAGATGTGATCCAAAGGCAGTTGGAGGAGATGGGAATGCATGGAAAGCAGGAGCCAGGGAACGCAAGGATACAAGTGAAAGCACTGGTGGTGCATGTGTGTGAGAAGGAACAACTGTGCACTAGTGTGGAGGAGCACATGGCTGTGTCCAAAGGGACATGAAGACCGGCATTACGGCTAGATGCAGTGGGTCGAAGACAGCGGTGATGGGAATGGTGCTGGCACTGACAGTGCCAACTGCATCTGAGCCGGCAATAAGAGAAGGAACACCAGTGGTGACAAGGCTGGTGTCAGTAGCCATGGTGCTAGCAATAGCGAGGCTGATGAGGACAAGAGAGCCAGCAACAACAGAGACCGTACTGGTAGAGCAGCAGTGGCTGCTACAGCAAATATGGTAGAAGATGCAGATCGTCAAACATGTGAAGGAGCACAGATCAGTGAAGAGGAGCTGGCTGAAGGGAGGCCAGGGGTGGCCAAGCCTGTTTGGCCATGAAGGGGCATGACAGTGTGTTAATGCGCACAGAAGAGTGCTTGGAGGTGCACAGGAGGTGCAGGGGTCAGCAAAGGAAGAGAGAAGCAAGAAGTGGAAAATAAAGGCAGAACAGAAGGAGAATTGAATGCCAAAAGACACAGGGCTGCACCTCCACAAGGCAAAGGTGCAAGAGGAGAGGAGCAGCATCAAACTTGCAGCCAGAGAGGGTGGCAACTAGCAGGTCAATGCTGGGTGGGCTGATGCCAGGCAGGCTGGCAGTGCCACAGCCAGTGGCAGGCATGTCAGCAGCAAGGGGCCAGAGGGTTTTCAGGCGGATCCGTCAGTGACTGGAGAGAATGATACATTAGCATCATGAGGGCCGACACTGGGCAGGCTGGTGGTATCCAGGCTGTGGACACTGAAGCTGGTGGCACGGGAGCTAGTGGCAGCATCAGAACCTGGGATGGCTGCATTCATGGTGCAGGAACAGGCAGAAACCAGGGCCACTGGAGCCAGTGGTGCTGGGGCAGGTGCCAAAACCTGCAACAAAGGCAATTGAGGATGTGGTGGGTCCAGAGGGGAAGGACAAGTGGGAGGATCCAGATGGGGGGCCAGAAGGGGTGGAGAAGAAGCCCGGAAGAGAAAGGGTGCACAGGAACACCAGATCTGTTGTGGCCAGCATAATGAAGAGTGAACTGATCATGTAAGTAAGCGTAGGAGAGGGAAGAGAGGTTGACTCCAGGATTAAGGGGCAGAAGATGACAGTAGGCTGAAAACCCAGATCAGACGAGGAGAAGAGATCATTGGCGAGAGTCCTCAGTGATGGCAAATGCCACAAAGGAATGCTCCAGATAGTTGAGGAAACCAGACCATGGCTCCAGGGTGTTGTCACAAACTCAGAATATTGGGTGCTTTTGCATCAATATTGGACAAGGGGACACTGTGAAGCAGACGGGCCTTTGCGGGGGAATGATGGTGGTGGCCCAAAGTGTCGCCTTCTGTCATGGGGCTATGGCTGGGCAGACAGTCCATTCCAGGAAGAGAAAGGCGTTTTGTTTTATGGCCTTGATGTTACACTGCATCATCTGCAATAGGAATGATGGTGCTGAGACAGCCGTGGCATGATAGCAATGGTTTAAAATGCTCGTAAGAAGCACTGTGGAACAGAACCAACAGTGCTTGCCGTCCGTCATCCATTGGTGATGATAGTATGTATTACAAGCAGCTGATCAACATTCCATAGTCAGTTTGACATTGTACATTAATTGCAACTTCACAACAGAAAACTGAAGTTCCACAAAGGATAATAGTAACAGAAATGATCATCATAACCCAGTATGAATGTGGCAAAGCCAAGACTGTATTGTGACCTGGGTCATGATGATGATGATGTGACATAGGTTGTGATGTAATCACTGTTGTACAACTGGAACAATGTGGTGTGGTGTGTAGAGTCAACGGAGGCTCCAATAGATGGGACGACGTATTAGATGGTCAGTGTGAGTGGCCTGGAGTGGAGCTGCAATTGCAACTGTGTGCTGGTGGTTGCGCCACAGCGGAGGGATATCCATGGGCTGTTGATGAACAGATGACCCATAGGCACAGGATAGTTCCTAATAGCAGTGCCAACGCTGTTGCACCATGTGCTGCCTATGGATGAGGGCAACAGTCCCTGTTGATGCTTGCTAACATTGAGCCTGTAAACAGAATGTTTGCAATCAGCACCAAATGGAAACACGTGGAGTACTGGTGAGACACTTTACTGATTCCAGAAGAGGAGCACCTGTGTCGTACAAAGTGGTAACTTGCAGGACACATACGTTATCCCAGAAATGGGAGTGACTGAGGATCCAGAGGCTCAGCCCTGCTTATAATTCAGAAAGAGTTAAAAATAAAAAATAAAAATAAGCGTCCAATAATTGTTTGCAGTGATGCAGGAAACATTCATAAAAATGACTTTGATTAGTAAGAGATCGGACTGTGTGAAATTTAATCCAATAACTTGGAGGAATCAAAGTGGGGCAATATAGATCGAAACATGATGTTGAAGAGTCCTGCATGAAATACGAATGAAGAACTGAATAGATTCATGCAGTGAATGTCTTGAATAGTATGTAGACATATAAACAAGAACTGCAGGTGGAAGCTCAACTTACAAACTTGAAAGTACCTCAGAATACTTGTTCAAGCTCAGTAATGTCGTTGTGCTTTTGTTGAAATGAATGAGATAAACAAGGAAGAGGCAGTAGGAAAGGTGGGCTAGTGGTGGATGAGGGTAGCACAACAAGGTAATGGAACTGGTATGCGGCACCAGAGACAGCTTCATCTTATGCAGGATGGGGTAAAAACTTGTTGCTCATTGTAACTTAGCGAAGGTGAAGCACAATCAAAGGTGGTTGAAGCCCTAGCTTATCGCTGTACCGAAATACCCTCCTCCAAATTTCTTCAAATTCTCTAAGTGGATTCCATTTGACTTTGAATTGACTGAAGTACCGTCAGATTCCGCAATTTTGGTAGGTTAATCAATCGCCTCTGCATAGTGCATCGTAGGCTTGATGTTGTCCTTCAAAAGTAGGCGGCCCAAATATTTGATCTCAGTTTGAGAAAACTTCCGTTTCTGCAGAATGCATGGAAAGCATGCATCTTGCAATTTGGTGAACAGAATCTGAAGGTTAGTGCGATTACCCTGCCTTGTGTAACCCATGACAATAATGTCGAGGTAGTTTGCACATTATGGAACACTTTGCTTTAACTGGAAAATGGTAGGATCATTCACAATGCTGTACAGCATGTGCGTATAATGGTATACAGGAATTGGCTTATTGATGTAACCAAGCAAACAACAATTGATACACAAAAGACAAGGGTGGTCCAAGCAATATGTTTCAAGGTTCATAAGAGACACAGAAGTTCTGGTATTGACCTGGAAAAGAAATGGCTGTAGCTGAATTTTCAGGGTAATATAAATCTTATTGGGATTAAACAGCTCATGGTTGTGCACTAGCATGACACTAGGAAACCCAGAAATTCTACAATCCGCATCTGAGGTCTTGCCACACGGACAGCCATGACAGACAGCCGCCACAAGGTCATGTTTGTGGCAAGCCATACACTGTGCCTGGAAACAATCAGGACATGAGGAAAACCTATGTCAGGTAGAGTCATAGTCAGATTGCAAATGGTGCAAACAAGATGAAAATGACGAGTCTGTCAGTGAATGACACATATGCTGTAGAACTAAACTCATCACTGCTATGTCCATTATGACCTTAAACTATTCACTCACAGACTGTAACACTTTGAATGCCTGAGCAATAACCAGGACATTGCCGGCTCTAGTACCTTTTAAATGCAATGCCTCCCATCGCACTCCCTGTCCAGAGCAGAACAGACAAGGATTTCATGTATCAGGCAGTCAGCATAGGACTAATAACAACAAGCACAAATAAACCTCAGTTCCACTTTGAACATTGGAGGTGAGGAGATTGGTTGTCCATTCTTTCTGGTGAAGTCCATATGGAAGCGACAACAAGGGTTTGCTTAAGATTAAAAGTACTGAGCAACTCACACATTTGAGAAAACTACAACACTGCAGGATCAGTAAACACAGCAAGTTTCTGAAGCAAAATGAAACATTTCACCATAACTGCAAACACTGCTCGTATGAGTCCCAAACTTCCTTGCTTGCTGAAATGTGGAAATGCTGGTGGCACAGGAGGGTGTGCAGAGAGCAGTTGTGAAAGGGTCCTAATACCCTGTAAAGTCATAACCAACTGAAAGAGCAAGCTTAACTACTGTTGTAACAACTGAACCCACATTGAATCCATTGTGATTGCAGAGCACATGCTGATATAAAAACGACCTTGTCGCCGAAACCTGTAGTAACAGTAGTTTCATTATAACACCCGGGTACACAGACCATACAACAGCAGTGACTTAGCACCAGAATTACACTTGTATGTAAGCATTGAAACAGAGGAAAAGACAGCCCAGATGAAATCCATTAACAGGCAAAGTACGTTATAGCAGAATCATGGAACTGTCCTAGTTGGCAAGGAGAACATTCACTGAGTATGACCGATGCAAGAGAGAGCAGGCTGCACTGTTGACATGTGGCTGTTTCCACACAGCCGGTGGTGGTGCTGGCATCAAGTGAAGATGCACTCTCATTTTGATCTCTGACCAGCAGTGCCATGTAAGAGCTCTGCAATTCTGATGGTGGCATACATAGGCACACTACCACAGTTCATATACATTTCATTGGCCTAAATATGTATAAATGTATTATGTCTGTCAACTAATTTTATCAGTTAGTGTGTGAAGTTTCTACTCATCCAAATAGCCGTGCGTATTAAAGCACCGCATCTGGGTCGGGGAGGTACTGCAACCCCATATTATATCTGCCTGGCGGATTAACAGCAAGAGCAACTCTGCTGGCTAGGATGAATGTGGTACAGGTGGTTTCCCACATTTCACTAGGTGAATACTGGGCTTTAACATGCCAGTCGTATTCTTTTGAGTGTTCTCCAGAAACCCTAAATGATGTCCTTTTAAGACATTTTTCAATTTTGGAAAAGAAAAAAATCACAAGGACTCAGATAGGTTGAATATGGGGGCTGTGGAACAACAGGAATGCCTTTTGAGGTCAAAAATTCCGTAATGGAAGTGGCCTTGTGACTTGGGGCATATTGATGATGCAGTGTTCACTTGCATGTGATGTGCATCTCTTTTGTCAAAATTTGATGTGTAGTGAAAGTGTTTAACAGGTCTTGGTAGCAGCACTGAAAGGCTTCTACTGGTAGGACCTTTAACATGCCAGTCACATTCTTTTGAGTGTTCTCCAGAAACCCTAAATGATGTCCTTTTAAGACATTTTTCGATTTTGGAAAAGAAAAAAATCACAAGGACTCAGATAGGTTGAATATGGGGGCTGTGGAACAACAGGAATGTCTTTTGAGGTCAAAAATCCCTTAATGGAATGTCAGTCTGATCTCACAAGAGCACACACACATTAGACATTTTCATCAGCTTCTTAAGTTAAAGATCTTCCTGAGCAAGGTTCATATTCAACATGTCTTCAGCCTTCCAAAAATGATTTATATCATAAAAAACTTGTACACTTGATAAGGAATGTGCTCCATAGGTCTGTTGCAATGTTTTGAAGGTCACATTTGTGGATTCCCCAAGATTTGTATTAAACTTGATTGCATAACATTGCTCTAAATTCTTGTGTACCATTATTGTAACACACAACAAAAACACAACTTCCCTGATGGTGCTCTCAAAAAGCTTGTGATGGCTTTACAGAGCTGAAACTTGGACTGACCATTTGGAAGGGATGAACACACCTGTTCTGTACAAGTAAATAAAACACAGCTTTGCCAGATCACTCCCAGTGTTGTTTGTCTTATTACTTTTCTCACACACTTCATAGTAATAAAACTTGTTTAGAAAGCATGATAAAAAGTATTTATTATGAACATTTACAAACAAGAGGGAAACAGTAATTCAGCAGAGATAGCTGCTATTGTGATAATGTTGTTTATATAACATTTTGTCAGTTTTAGTTAAACCATGTTACATTTAGTAATAAAGAAAATAAGTAGTGTGGAATGTTACTTAAATACAAAATAATGTCTAAAGTCCACTTGTTCTGATGTTGGATGTTATCAAAACATTCAGTTTTGCGGCTAAAATACAGAAATAATCTTTAGTTTAGAATTGTTATCTTAAAGCAGTGAAAAGAAAGAGAGGAAGAATCTGTTAAAATTTCGGAGAAGCTTTGTTACATTGTGTTATGTCCATTATCCATCACTGTTTATGCTAATACTAAAATTTAGAATGTCATGCAGTGCTTTTTCTATTCTTGAAGCCATGTTTTGATGCTGTTTTTGTCTTAATCTATCTTTTTTTCTAATTTCAGAGATGCCATTCAAAAAGTACAAATATATTGTGCAAGTGGTTATTTGTGAGCAGCATGGAGCTGGTGTGAAAATTGGTGCAAGATGTTTATGGGATGCAGATGCAGACAACTATGCTTGTGATACATTTATTAATGTAAGTTTTGAGCTGTTGAATACATTGTTTGTCTTTCTCTCAGTATGCCAGTTTGAACTCTGATAACTAAATATCATGCAAGATCCACACTTGATGAGCTTTCCTCATGGTGGGTTTGGCACTTGTTTCTGTGACTGGATGGTCTTTTGATGCACAATGCACTTTAAACTAATGGAAGAATTTTAGTTTAGTTATTTGCATGTTCTGTTGATCACATTTGTGATATTTCATTATGACATGGAACAAGCCAGTTGGTTATAAAGTTAATATATTTGTATCAGTAAAAATGTGTTACATACTGACCATATACACAATTTGATTTTACGTTAATATTACCTACATTTGGATTTAGGAACTGGGTTCAGTTATAAATTCACCAAAAAAGAAGAAAGAATTATAATTTCAATTTATTTTGAAAACTACTTTCATTGTCTAACACTACCATTTCGATTTATTAATTGGATCTACTTGTAAATTTGCCTAGAGAGTAGAAGTAAAAATGATTTCAACTTTATTTCATAGTCTAGCACTACCTCTCATTCACTAGAGTGGTAATCATATACTTTCGCAGCTGCATACTCTGCTTCATTCAGTACAAAATAAAAGTTTGTGAATACTGGAGACAGTTTTCCCGTGTTATATCTGTGAATACTATTATTATTTCTGTTACTTTCAAATTGTGGACAGTTCTTAAGAACAAATTGTACACGAGTGTGGTCGAAAAGTAACGGAAATTTTTTAATTTTGTTGGCTTTCCACATAAGATCTACAAAAAAATTTGTTTAATCTTGTTGGTATACATGTTCCTTCCCGATGTATGTCTGCATTTTCAGCTGTTTTGAATGTTTAGTATTTTGTTGACAGTTGATAAGGTTATATATGTCTTCGAGTGCTCAACAAATTTTTGCTTACAAAAAAGATGGATCAAAGAATTTGCATTAAATTTTGGTTGAAAAATGGAATAAAGTGTAGTGCTACATCAAAATATTGACTGTGGCTTTTGGTGAACCTACTGTGAGTAAGACAGGAGTTTGTGGGTTGTATAAACCTGTATGCCCTACCACATCAATTACTGATGACAATGTGGAAGAATTAAAGAAAATGGTTCTGGAAAATCACGATCAGATAGGTTGCTGATGATGTCAGCATATCCCTTGGCTCGTGCCAAGCAATTTTTTTTTGCAAATTTTGGGCTTGGAACATGTAGAAACAAAGTTTGTTCTGAAATTGTTGAATTTTGACCAAAAATGGCATTGCAAACTTCTGAAGAAGATTATAACAAGCTAAAAAACTTGAATAAATGGGTATGACATTGAAACCAAGGCCCAGTCGTCCCAATGGAACTTGTTTGAAGAGCCAAGACTGATAAAAGTCTTGAGTTTGATCACATCGGAAGTTTCTCCTCATTGTTTTCTTTGATTACAAAATATTTTTGCATTTGGAGGAGAAACTTGGTGATTGAAATTGTGTAAGAAGATCCCTCCACAATGAAAAATGCCTTTGTTTTAATGGTTTCCATCCCAAATCCTGTATCATGTCTATGATACTCTCTCCCTTATTTCTCGATAATACAAAATGTGCTGCCCTTCTCTGAACTTTCTCGATGTCTTCTGTTAATCCTATGTTGTAAGTATCCCAAACTGTGCAGCAGTACTTCAAAAGATGACTGACAAGTGTAGTGTAGGCAATCTCTTTAGTAGAGCTGTTGCATCTTCTAAGTGTTCTGCCTATAAAATGCAGTCTTTTGTTTGCCTTCCCAACAACATTTTCGGTGAGTTCTTTCTGATTTCAGTTGTTCGTAATTGCAATTCCTAGGTATTTTGTTGAATTTGCGGCCTTTAGATTTGATTGAACTTAAACAGATTCTTTTTAGCACTCATGTGGCTGACCGCACACTTTTCTTTATTTATGGTAAATTTCCAACCTTCAAGCCGTACAGGTACCTCATCCAAATCATTTTGCAATTGGTCTTGATCTTCTGATGACTTTACTAGACAGTAAATGACAGCGTTATCTTCAAAAAACCTAAGACAGTTGCTGAGATTGTCTCCTACATCATTTATATAGATAAGGAGCAGAGAGGGCCTATAACACTACCATGGGGAATGCCAGAAATCAGTAATGTCTTACTTGATGACTTTCCATCAGTTACTGTGAACTGCAGCCTCTCTGACAACAAATCACAAATCTAGTCGCAGAAATGAGACGATATTCCATAAGCACACAATTAGATTACTAGCTGCTTGTAATGTAAGTGTCAAAAGCCTTCTGGAAATCTAGAAATACGGGATCCTTTTGAAATTCCTAGTTGATGACACTCAACACTTTGTGTGAGTAGTTAGATGCGTCTCACAAGAACAATGTTTTCTGAATCCATGTCAACTATGTGTCAATATAGCACTAGTGGTATGGGCAACAGCTGGAGGCATAGTGCGTCCCGCGTTGATGGCTGACAGGATTGGCCTGTGATGACAGTGTGCTAAGTTGTGACTGCCAGTGCAGTCTTATGACAGCTGTTCCAATCAGCCAAGCTTCCTAGGTTGCTATGTTGTGGAAGCATGCAGGCGGGTTGACCAATATCTAAATTTTCTCAAAACCTCAGTAATACTGGAACAAAAGTAGCGATATCGATAGTATCAAAAGGTATTGATTCCTTATGTATTTTTAAGCTTTCATCGAATGCATAATAACTTATGTAGAATGCAAGGCAACATATGGGAAGTATGCTATATTACACGAAGCAGCTGGGGTTTACAATCAACTTGAGGCGCTTTTTCAAGGTAGACATTGGTATATGTTGCTGAAATGTGATATATTTATTAGAGATTACAAATAGTATTTAATTTTTACTACTCCACTTGTTTCTCTTATGCTGGTTAGAGATTCCGTATGTTTTAGTTCTAATTAAACCAATAGTGAAAGGTTATTATTTTCCTCAACACCATTCAATATTTCCAGTACTGGTTCTTTGGACATAGTCCATATCAATTCAGGGAGGCTAGGAAAAAATCTTACCTTCAAAGTCTTGGATGTTATTGAATTTAGCATATGTTAAAATGAAGGACTAAGTAAGAAATCCCCCCCCCCCCCCCCCCCCCCCCCCCCCCCGCCATGAACCATGGACCTTGCCGTTGGTGAGGAGGCTTGCGTGCCTCAGCGATACAGATAGCCGTACCATAGGTGCAACCACAACGGAGGGGTATCTGTTGAGAGGCCAGACAAACGTGTGGTTCCTGAAAAGGGGCAGCAGCCTTTTCAGTAGTTTCAAGGGCAACAGTCTGGATGACTGACTGATCTGGCCTTGTAACACTAACCAAAACGGCCTTGCTGTGGTGGTACTGCGAACGGCTGAAAGCAAGGGGAAACTATGGCCATAATTTTTCACGAGGGCATGCAGCTTTACTGTACGGTTAAATGATGATGGCGTCCTCTTGGGTAAAATATTCCAGAGGTAAAATAGTCCCCCATTTGAATCTCTGGGCGGGGACTACTCAAGGGGATGTCGTTATCAGGAGAAAGAAAACTGGCGTTCTACGGATCGGAGCGTGGAATGTCAGATCCCTTAATTGGGCAGGTAGGTTAGAAAATTTAAAAAGGGAAATGGATAGCTTAAAGTTAGATATAGTGGGAATTAGTGAAGTTCGGTGGCAGGAGGAACAAGACTTCTGGTCAGGTGACCACAGGGTTATAAACACAAAATCAAATAGGGGTAATGCAGGAGTAGGTTTAATAATGAATAGAAAAATAGGAATGCGGGTAAGCTACTACAAACAGCATAGTGAACTCATTATTGTGGCCAAGATAGATACGAAGCCCACGCCTACTACAGTAGTACAAGTTTATATGCCAACTAGCTCTGCAGATGACGAAGAAATTGAAGAAATGTATGATGAAATAAAAGAAATTATTCAGATAGTGAAGGGTGACGAAAATTTAATAGTCATGGGTGACTGGAATTCGGTAGTAGGAAAAGGGAGAGACAGAAACGTAGTAGGTGAATATGGATTGGGGCTAAGAAATGAAAGAGGAAGCCGCCTGGTAGAATTTTGCACAGAGCACAACTTAATCATAGCTAACACTTGGTTTAAGAATCATAAAAGAAGGCTGTATACATGGAAGAAGCCTAGAGATACTGACAGGTTTCAGATAGATTATCTAATGGTAAGACAGAGATTTAGGAACCAGGTTTTAAATTGTAAGACATTTCCAGGGGCAGATGTGGACTCTGACCACAATCTATTGGTTATGACCTGTAGATTAAAACTGAATAAACTGCAAAAAGGTGGGAATTTAAGGAGATGGGACCTGGATAAACTGAAAGAACCAGAGGTTGCACAGAGTTTCAGGAAGAGCATAAAGGAACAATTGACAGGAATAGGGGAAAGAAATACAGTAGAAGAAGAATGGGTAGCTTTGAGGGATGAAGTAGTGAAGGCAGCAGAGGATCAAGTAGGTAAAAAGATGAGGGCTAGTAGAAATCCTTGGGTAACAGAAGAAATATTGAATTTAACTGATGAAAGGAGAAAATATAAAAATGCAGTAAATGAAGCAGGCAAAAAGGAATACAAATGTCTCAAAAATGAGATCGACAGGAAGTGCAAAATGGCTAAGCAGGAATGGCTAGAGTACAAATGTAAGGATGTAGAGGCTTATCTCACTAGGGGTAAGATAGATACTGCCTACAGGAAGATTAAAGAGACCTTTGGAGAAAAGAGAACCACTTGTATGAATATCAAGAGCTCAGATGGAAACCCAGTTCGAGGCAAAGAAGGGAAAGCAGAAAGGTGGAAGGAGTATATAGACAGTCTATACAAGGGCGATGTACTTGAGGACAATATTATGGAAATGGAAAAGTATGTAGATGAAGATGAAATGAGAGATATGATACTGCGTGAAGAGTTTGACAGAGCACTGAAAGACCTGAGTCTAAACAAGGCCCCAGGAGTAGACAACATTCCATTGGAACTACTGACGGCCTTGGGAGAGCCAGTCCTGACAAAACTCTACCATCTGGTGAGCAAGATGTATGAGACAGGCGAAATACCCTCAGACTTCAAGAAGAATATAATAATTCCAATCCCAAAGAAAGCAGGTGTTGACAGATGTGAAAATTACCGAACTGTCAGTTTAATAAGTCACAGCTGCAAAATACTAATGCGAATTCTTTACAGACGAATGGAAAAATGGTAGAAGCAGACGTCGGCGAAGATCAGTTTGGATTCCGCAGAAATGTTGGTACACGTGAGGCAATACTGACCCTAAGACTTATCTTAGAAAATAGATTAAGGAAAGGCAAACCTACATTTCTAGCATTTGTAGCCTTAGAGAAAGCTTTTGACAATGTTGACTGGAATACTCTCTTTCAAATTCTTAAGGTGGCGGGGGTAAAATACAGGGAGCGAAAGGCTATTTACAATTTGTACAGAAACCAGATGGCAGTTATAAGAATCGAGAGGCATGAAAGGGAAGCAGTGGTTGGGAAGGGAGTGAGACAGGGCTGGAGCCTATCCCTGATATTATTCAATCTGTATATTGAGCAAGCAGAAAAGGAAACAAAAGAAAAATTCGGAGTAGGTATTAAAATCCACGAAGAAGAAATAAAAACTTTGAGGTTCACCGATGACATTGTAATTCTGTCAGAGACGGCAAAGGACTTGGAAGAGCAGTTGAACGGAATGGATAGTGTCTTGAAAGGAGGATATAAGATGAACATCAACAAAAGCAAAATGAGGATAACGGAATGTAGTCGAATTATGTCGGGTGATGCTGAGGGAATTAGATTAGGAAATGAGACACTTGAAGTAGTAAAGTAGTTTTGCTATTTGGGGAGCAAAATAACTGATGATGGTCGAAGTAGAGAGGATATAAAATGTAGACTGGCAATGGCAAGGAAAGCGTTTCTGAAGAAGAGAAATTTGTTAACATCGTGTATAGATTTAAGTGTCAGGAAGTCATTTCTGAAAGTATTTGTATGGAGTGTAGCCATGTATGGAAGTGAAACATGGACGATAAATAGTTCAGACAAGAAGAGAATAGAAGCTTTTGAAATGTGGTGCTACAGAAGAATGCTGAAGATTAGATGGGTAGATCACATAACTAATGAGGAAGTATTGAATAGGATTGGGGAGAAGAGAAGTTTGTGGCACAACTTGACTAGAAGAAGGGATCAGTTGGTAGGACATGTTCTGAGGCATCAAGGGATCGCCAGTTTAGTATTGGAGGGCAGTGTGGAGGGTAAAAATCGTAGAGGGAGACCAAGAAATGAATACACTAAGCAGATTCAGAAGGGTGTAGGTTGCAATAGATACTGGGAGATGAAGAGGCTTGCACAGGATAGAGTAGCATGGAGAGCTGCATCAAACCAGTCTCAGGACTGAAGACCACGACAACAACAACAACAAGTAAGAAATATATTTTTTCCCAAAAGAATTTCTGCTCCAAGACACAGCCCTCCAAAGATGCCACTGCGCTTACCATTTTTAAGATGCAAATTTTGGAAAAATTTTAAAATCTGTATCTCTAGAACAGTTCTAGAAATTTTGTTATTTTTTTATTTTGAAAGATAATAGCTTTATGATTACAAAGAAATCCTTGATTTGGACTTGCCTGTCAAAGTTCTTTTACTGTAATATTCTGAACTTGTATTATAATCTATGAAGAAATGTTTTTAAAAATACCAATCCATAAAATTTTGATTTTTTTCCTGTTAATTAGTACCATATAGTTCTATAGGAGAACTTCCACTCTTAGGTTGAACAGGTTTTATAAACAATTGAAATTTTTGCCATACATAAAACCTATTTTATTACCACATTATCACAAAATAGGTCCATAAAATTCAAAACCTAGCCTTATTTAACATAATTTTAGTTTTGAAAAATGAGTAAGAGACTCATTTTTCAAGCATTTTAAATGGTTCCAAAATGGATGTGAAAGGTCCAAAGACTTAAATATTTCTTTTTATGCAACTTCTGTGCACTCAGTTTTATACTAAAATTAACCAGTCAATGAACTAAAAATGTGTTCCACTGCTTCAGTATCTTCCTTTGATATAGACTAATGCTTACCTGTTGAACCAATAGGAACTGGAGCACTTTCAATCTTCAAAACATTTTGAACAGGAAGTGAGCACTGATGGCATTGTTGCTGCCATTCAGCTGGAAACTTATATCCAGCAGCGGGTCCATGTGGTAGCATAAAGTTCACTACAGTTTCGTTTAACTCATAACAGGTGTCTATAACGTCTGCAATCCCCCAGTCACAGTCATACACACACGCCACAAACATCCCCCTTCTCAGGTTGTGAATCTGAATATTATCCTGCTGTTTCTGATGTGTTGGCCGAATGAATGAAATTTCTTCATTCTTGCTCTTTAAAGTGCACGCAATAAAAGTTCGCCCATCACTTTGAGTCCAAAAATGTGTCTTCTGAATTCCTTTCACAGGAGTAGTTTGTTAGGACCTTTCTTCTTTTTTCTGCTCACGGAATTCTCCGATTTCCTCTATGGCCAAAGGAATGAGGGCTTGGATGTATAAGATTTCACAACTCCCATAAAATCCTCAGCACTCTGAATCACAGCTGTATTTGGTCTGGAAAAATTATGTTTTGTAGCATGGTGCTTCAGCAGGCCTCCTACACCATTACAAGACTCCTTCCCGTGACCAGTATCATGGTATACCCAGTCAGTTGGCACAAGCGACTTACTCAATTCAAACAGTTGGTAACGATTTTTAAAATGACTAGGAGCATCATCTGAAATAATGATGATCTTCTCTGTCCCTGTTTGCAGTTGAAGAATTTTGTGCATTGCTAGCAAAGCATGTGCTGAGTCATGTCCTGTGTCATCACTTATAACTGCAGCACTTGTGGTCTTGTTTTGAAAGTATGTCACTCCTGTAAAAATTGAAACCTGGTCTTTACCCTTATACTTCTTGTGGGAGAATTACAGACTAGTTCTCAGCAAAATCACAGTGAAGCGCTAAACATAGTTGTTCAGCCTATACACACCCTTTCACTTCTGCAATGTGTTGTTGTTGCAGTTTCTTGTTCTTATAAATTGCAAAAGTTTCTTTAATACTGTGAGTCATGTAGCTCTTCACTTTCAAAAATTTTTGACCTTCAGCTGTTACAGTTATAGTGTCTTTTTTGTTGGCACTCTGGCGAGAACAGTCCCATTTATCTTTCAGGTAAAATGACTGCACTATTCGAACTTGAGCTGCTTCTACAGAACTACCATAATAGGGATCTGGTCTTCCAAAGACTCCTTTTACAAACCTCACATTTCTTGATTTGTTTACCATGTACTTTGATACTGATGGAACGTGGTTCAAAATTGTTTTCTTTGAAAATGTCTCTGGAATAATAGTTAAAACTTGCACCTTTTCACTGTCGGAAGCACAATATTCAGCAGCTGAATTGATATTTGTGAAAAATTCCTGGCAAGAGGTGCAACAGTGCTTTGGTTCATTTTCTTCTGAAGATGGAATTTCTGCTTTGAACTGTGTGTTCAGTTTTGCTGTAGTGTATTCATCCATAGCTTTAGTAATTTCTCTGCGCTTTCTTGATGCATAGAGCTTATGAATCGACTTCACTGACCACAGGTTCTTAGCAGGACTAACACATACCTCTGTAGTTGACTGATTCAGGGTATTTAATGCCTCCTCTGTTGACGCAAAATCTGCATCACCTGCACTATGGAAGGCTTCACCTTGCTCAGATACTATCGTTGTTATTCTGTCAAAATATTTAGAACACAAAAATTCGTTACTGGTAACATCTTGACTTTGAAACAGAGTCTTCAAATGAGAACACTTATTCCCAACCTGAACAAAGTCTGTTTTTTTGTTTGTCTTATATATTACTCTTTTATGGATATGCAAATAGTCAGCACACTTCACTCTCCTGTGGCCCCAGTCAGAAGGCATTTCCAACAGTCCTTTTCACAAAACACACACACTGCAACTGTGTCAATTGGCAAATTCCTTAGAAAAACACAGAATTCACTGGATGGTCTTAGATTTATTAGAAGCCACCTCATTAAACAAATTAGCACTGAACAACTACAACACAGAAACCTGGCAATGAACAACCACAACAAAGAAACTGACAAGGAACTACAACAAAGTAAGAAATATCTGCAACAATGAAATTGAAAAGAAAAAACTGCAACAAAGACAATAGAAATAAACATTGTAACAAAGAAATTAGTAAGAAATGACTTCAATGAAGACATACATTACCCTTGAAAGTTAAAAAAAGATTTTTTTAGAAAAACCTGTCCAACATAAAAGTGGAAGCTCTCTTTTACAGAAAATATAGTACTACATGGAACTAATCAACAGAAAAAAAATCTGACTTTTCTGGACTGGCATTTTTGGGAAAAAAATATCTGTTAGTTATAAAAAAAATTCAAAAGGCAACAGTGGAAGAACTTTGACAGATATGTCCAAACGGAGGATACCATTGTAATCATAAATCAATTATCTTTCAAATAAAAAAACTCTAACAAAATATCTGGAATTGTTACAGAGATACAGAATTTTAAAAAATGTTTTAAAAATTTGAATCTGCAACATAGTGTTCACAGTGTCATCTTTGGAGGCCTGTATTGCGGGGCAGGAATTTTTTTTGAGAAAACAAAAAAAAACAATTGTTTCTTACTTACTTGTGAATTTTAACATATGCTAAATTCAATAACATCTGAGACTGAGAAGGTAACCTCCCGGCCTGGGGTGATGCAGATTGTGCCTTTGATATTTCTTGAGATACTGTGCAATTATTGAGTATTTTGTATTGATAGGTACTGAAACAAAAGCATAGTATCGGAATGTCCTTGGTTATTAGTGCACCCATTCTTTTGAACTTTATCTAAGGGTCAATCCGTACCAAGCACTGATTGTTTGACCCTCTCAGAAAAATTATATATTTGCTGGGTGAATTCCCCGATGTTTAATAGTCACAAAAGTATTTTTTTTTTAAATTATTGTTTATTATTTTGAAATGGTGGCCATATTTGTTCCAGGCCGCATATGTTTTTTTTCGTATTTGCAAGCATCTATATTTTTTACAATTATTCAGTAGTGGATTCTCCTAAGCCTTTCAGATAAAATGCATTTAGTTCAGCACACACTGGGATACAAATTAACATCATTATCACTTAGCTGAATGTATTCTTTAATATATTTTTAATAGTTCAAAGTTATCAGCCACAAATTAAAAAATCTCAATTTTTAAACAGTAGTTTTCCAAAGAAAGATAAATTTCTCAGCTTTAATATTAAGATTAATTTCTCAGCCTTAATATTTTTTCTGCTGTTACACTCTGTAGTATAGTTACTTTTCATAGAGTATCAATGGTGAGCAGCTTTCACTTAAAAATCCATTTTTTAAAATAGTGTATTTTTTATTAATTTTTCCATTTTGTGGCCTGCAGTATCTTTGTTGGAGGACCAGATAAAAATCTGAAAATTTCGCAGTTAATAGACCTCTATGATATCAATCTTCAGTATAAATTTCAACTTTGAGGTTCAATTGGAAGCTATGGAAAAAAGATTACAAACACAAGTCAAAAATACATTTTTTAAATCTGCGATATCTGGTCGGCTAATCAAATAAAGTATACCAATTACATAATATAACACACCACATTACACTAGATAGTGATTATTTGTCGAAACAATGCTGTGGTAATTGTTTCAGCAGGCTAACAATTGCATCTGCAAGCCTATAAAAGTCTGATTGTTGTCTTCCCCCTTACACCAACAATTGTCTACTCACACTTATTTAGCTAGAAGTTCTTGAAGTGTGCAGTTGAAAAATGGTGTCTCATTGTTCTGTTGGTATTATTATTAATGAAGCATGTCATAAAACTGTGTATGGAGTGTATCCTAAAGACATTATTTTAATCGAAGATTACAGTGAAGAAGAAAAAGTGTTGTTTTACTTACGAGTCGGCCCAGAGGTCAAATCAACATGCAAGTACCATGAAATGAAATACTTTTCAAAAATTTCATCACCTTTTTGTCAGTGTTGCATGGACCCTTTTGAGAAACATAAGAAACTTATAGCAGAAAGTCTACGAGAAATAACATTTGATCATTATCCTAAAAATAAAAGCCCTTTTGTCAATCTCATACCAGGGAAATCATTGTGTCCAACATGTTATTCTGAGATATTTGTAATTCACAAGAGATAGGGTGGTGATTCCTCGGATACAGAATGTTGTGACTTATCAGCAACCATTAAAACAGCTTGTGAAATCCTGGGTATATCACATGCTAGTAAAATTAGGAAACTAAGTCAAGATGAAAGACCAAGTGCCTTGAATACAAAAATTGAGAAAGTGGCAGATACAGTAAAAAAGAATTTGAAAGTTTCATTTCAAAATACAATTTGTTCTAAAACAGGTGGAAGTTCTAAAACTTTACCAACCAAATATGATGATTTGATAGAAAAACTAAAAACTAAATGCAGTACTTCAAAAAAAGAGGATAAAATTAAGCTTATAGGTTAACTGCCAAATTCTTGGAGTCAAGCAAAAGTTAGTGATGAATTTAATATGGCAGAACGTCTTGTTAAGTTAACCAGGCAGTTAGTAAAAGAACAAGGAATTTTACCAAAATTACAGAAGAAAAGTCCATCTAATTTGATAGATGAAAACACAATCAATAAAGTTATTAAGTATTATGATGATGACAATAACAGCCGTTTGATGTCTGGCAAAAAAGACTGTTTTTCTGTGAAAGAAAATGGTTCTAAGATTCAGAGACAAAAAGGTTAATATTGTGTAGTTTAAATGAACTATTCACTGAATTTAAAAAAGAAAATCCTGACATTAAAATTGGAAGAGCAAAGTTTTGCGAGTTGATGGTGTATTGTTGCAGGGGCATCTGGCACCCATAATGCATGTATTTGTTTGTATCATCAGAACGTAAAGTTGATGGGGCAAATCTTAGAGTTGACTATCTTAGAGTTGGAAGTTTTGGTATGCAATACTGACAGTTACAATTGTATGATCAAGGGAAAATGTGAAGATTGTCCAGGCAAACAAGCCTTACTTGACATGTTTGAAGAAGATAATTTGATATCTGACAATATAAAATACGAACAGTGGGTGACACAAGACACAACTGAAATGGTGACAGTCATAAAATCACGAGAAGAGTTTTTGGAAGTGTTGGTGGCTAGCCTCGAAAATCTGAAAATGCACAATTTTATTGCAAAAGTTCAAAGTAAATTTTTGAAAGACAAAAAGCAAACCTTGGCAGCTGACAAATGCTTAGTTCTTGCTGACTTTTCGGAAAATTATTCCATTGTTGTTCAAGATGAAGTACAAGGGCACCACTGGGTAAACAAACAGGCCACAGTTCATCCATTTGTATTCTATTATAAAGATGAAGATAAACTAATGAGCGACAGCTTTTGTGTTATAAGTAACTACACTACAGCAGTGCACATTTTTCAACTAAAATTGACAAACTACATTAAAGAGCATCACCCTTCAAAAAAAAAAAAAAAAAAAAAAAAAAAAGAACACCTGATTTACTTTTCAGATGGGGCAGCAAGTCAATATAAAAACAAAAACAAAAAAAAAATTATCAACATCTCCTTTCATTAAGAATATTTTGGGTTTGATGAAGAATGGCACTTTTTCACTTCATGCCATAGGAAGAATGCTTGTGATGGTGTTGGGGGTACAACAAAGCGAGCTGTCACAAAAGCAAGTCTGCAGTGGACCTGTGACAATCATATCATAACACCTCAAGAAATGTTTGAATCCTGTGAAAAACATATCAAAGGAATTACCTGTGTTTTTGTACAATGTGAGGAAATACAGGAAGTCAATGACAGTGTCTTGAAGGAAAGGTACAACACTTGTCAGAAGATTAAAGGCACTCGATGTTTTCATTGTTTTGTATTCCATTCACACAACTTGCTGAAGTGTAAGATCACATCAACTTTGCCTGATAGTGAACTTCATCAGTGTGGAAAACTTGTACAGCTGGTTCTTCAAAATAAAGACATAGTGGCTTGTGTTTACAATGAACAGTCGTGGATTAGCAAAGTTTATAATATTGACTTTCAAAACCAAGATGTACATGTTGTATTTTATCACCCTCCAGGACCAAGGACATCTTTTAAAAAAATTGAGAAGGATCATGTTTGGATGCCACTTAAAAATGTACTAAGGAAGCTGTCTCCTATGGAATTTACAATGGTGACTGAGCGAATTTATAATCTATGTAGTCATAGATATGATTATATTATATACTGTAACTGATATATTTTATTCCATAAGCCTAGATATTGCAGATGTTAAAAAATGTATTTTTGACTCGTGTTTATATTTTTTTTCCATAACTTCCAATTGAATCTCTAAGTTGAAATTTATACTGAAGTTTGATATCATAAAGGTATATTAACTGTGAAATTTTCAGATTTTTAATTGGTCCCCCAACAAAGATACTGCAGGCCACAAAATGGAAAAATTAATAAAAATCCATTTTTTAAAATGGTGTATTTTTTAAAGTGTAAGCTGCTCACCATTGATACTCTATAAAAAGTAACTATACTATACAGTGTAATAGCAGAAAAAATATTAAAGCTGAGAAATTAATCTTTCTTTCGAAAACTACTGTTCAAAAATTGAGTTTTTTTAATTTGTGGCTGATAACTTTGAGCTATTAAAAATATATTAAAGAATACATTCAGCTAAGTGATAATGATGTTAGTTTGTAGCCCAGAGTGTGTTGAACTAAACGCATTTTATCTGAAAGGCTTAGGACAATCCACTACTGAATAATTATAAAAAATGTAGATGCTTGCAAATACAAAAAACATATGCGGCCTGGAACAAATATGGCCACCATTTCAAAATAATAAACAATAATTTTTTTAAAAAAATATTTTTAATTTAATAGGCATTAAACATCGGGGAATTCACTCAGCAAATATAATTTTTTTTTCTTGGACCACTTGGTGTGTTTCTATGGTGTGAATACTTTGTGTGCTTAAGCGTGATATTACCACAGAATATTTTTAAGTATTCCATTAATGAATGCTATTAAGCTGCCTTTCTGATTCTGTTATCAGCAATCAGTTACAAAGGAAATTTTGCTAAATTTAACTGTTTGAGAAAATCTGTAAAGAGGGATTGCCCATTCAAGATATTGCATGTCCACTCTAGGTGTGCAGGCAAACCAGATTCCGCTGAATGCCAGTTTTTGCATAACTAACAGCTGAGATCACATCTTCAAAGCATGACTGCCTATCAGGTCAGATTCAAAAAGAAATAAGACCTCCATCCCACTTGAAATGTGGATCTGATGAGTTTTCTAAACTTTTGTCTCAATGAACTAAGGAATGATATCTTACCATAATTGGAGATATGCTCAACCATTCTGAAGTAAGGATATTAAAAGTGAATAAAGTCAATGACTATTAATATGTTCTAATACCTGCCTTTTAAAACTGGCATAATTTTGGTTTGGGAAATAGTGCATTAAAACTATGCCCAAGCACAAATACTACTTCAGAAGAATAAGATTTTAGTATATTGCTTAAAATTTTGTCGTTAGTGACCTGAGAAATTAGCATTTTTGCAATAAATGTGATATTCCACAAAATGCAAAAATTCAGAGTTACATAATAGACATTCTTTCATAGCAAATTGTATCCACACAAACTATTGCATCACACATAATTTTAAATGGCTTTATTTTCTGCATGCATATGCCAAAAATATATCCAGTTTTTTGTTGCTAGCATTGCACATCATATGAGAGAGTGTGATTTGGAAAGATAGGAAAGGTAATGTGTGTAAGAAAATGTTTTCAAAGAAAAAGTGGAAGAATACAACAGTGTATCATGCCCTGGCGCCACATCAGTTGTAGGCAGTTGAATGGTCTGGTCTGTTTATGATACACACCACATAATCAATGTAATACTCAGCTGTGGGACATAGAGCCTTAGAACAAGAAATACGTATGTTTGTCTGCTAGCTATTGGCATAATGCAGACATTTTTAGGTGGTGTGGCATAGGAACTGATGTTTCATTAAATACTCGTGGCCCTTAACTACCTCATACATGCCACTGCTAATATCAGCATGCAATTGTTCAATGGCCATTACTGAATTGTTTATCTTGTGAGTTTTTCATTGTTATTTTTCTTATTTTGAAATGAGTGAAGCGACTAATCCTGATTTGTCATGGAGTTCAATTACAACCATCACTATATCAGAAGGGATTTGCAATCTGTATGGCCATGTGTCAGTTCTGCTTTTGTGGAACACAGGTGTAGGATGCTGCCTTGCGAAAGGGAGGCAGGGCTTGGTTGCCTGCACCACTCTTCTCGGCTCTGGTGGTCATAATTCTACTTTGTTTACACTCACAGCAGACTGCCATTTTACAGTGTCTGCACTATAGTGACCAGAAAACAAAATCTGTCAATGAATTTCAATGATGCTGAAATTATTCCCTTAAAATTTGAATAGAATTAAGTGCCTTGTTGGTTCTGTCTGTAGCATTGTCAGATATGGGTCATATGACTGTGAATGCCCATGGAAGGTCAAAATTAATATTCTGCAGAATTTGGTATTATCGAATTGGTTGCCAAAAGAAAAGTAATGTCAAGAAACACCTTAAAGTGGATAAGCACTCAGTCCACAGTGGGAAAATGCTGCTGCTTCTCAACAGAAACAAGCATGTGTTGAAAGCTTAAATAGAGTCAAAAGAAGAACACAAGAAAAGACCATTTCAGGAAAAAAACTCTTGAAGTTTTTACAAAAGCAAACTTTATAGTCAAAAAGCTCCTCTATCACCACTTTTTTTTTTAACAGTCAGTTTCAAAGCACTAAGACTTCATCTTGAGGAACGTTGCTTGACATTTTGTGCATCATCTACAAACAAAAAATTACAATAATTTTGCCAACAATAGATGCAATTTTCCCCAAAAATACATGCAAATTTCCTCAGAAATACATGTGAATTTTGACAAAAATTGACACTTCATTTTCAGGTCCCTAGTTATCAGCCACATGAGAATTTTTGGTTTTAAGAGAGTTATTTGTTGTCCTGATTTCTTTAAAAGAAGAGTTGATTGAATATTTGTGGCACTTTTCATCCCAAATAATGCAATTACAATGCAAGGCTTATTTTTTAGCTGACTATAATGACTCTCTCTATTAATCTTAGAAAGTAATCCTTAAAGAGACTACATTTGTGGTGTCATGAATGATTTGTCATTTTCGTTAATTGCTAAATTATCTTGCTCATTGTCAGGGTTCCTAGTTTCTCTTCTGACCACTCTGCATATTATTTCTATTTTAGTGTTAGAGTTATTAATTTATGACATAATGTGCCAACTTTTTGACGTTAGTGTTAACTCTTTTCAATGAAGAACAGTGCTGCTATACTGCTTGTAATATGATAGCAAGTGCTCATCTGTGCTTGCCCTGCTTACTTTTTATAGATCTCTTTTCTTGCTGTATAGCACTTTAATGCGTTTCGTGAAATTTAAAATTTATATGTCTCATTTTATATACCTCACTCCATGTGATATTCTGCAGGTATCATGATAAGTTATAGGAGATGATTAAAAAGTTTCTGTTTGTGGGCATTGCTGAAGCATATAGGTAATGTAGAGTGACTCCAATGTTGTTATATAAGAACCAACATGCAGGCAAGGGATTAGTGCGGTATTTGGGTGTCTTTCTGACATGCATGTGGTAAATGCGGATACATAAACTATGGAGAGCTGCTTCATGATAATGCACGTCCCCACACCGCAAATGTTGTAACGTAGAAGTTACACCAACTCAAGTGCAAGACATTCGAGCACCTGCCGTATAGTCCTTATCTTTCCCCTGGTTGTGCACCAGGTAGTTACAGATTCCTTCACGCAGCAGGACATGACGCCCTACCAAACAGGTGTCTTCAACCTGGTGCATTGATGGGATGATTGCCTCAATGCTCCTCACCTGATTGAAATACTGGTTCTGGATTGTAGAGCATTTGATTGCGTCTTATGTATGTTCTAACATCAGTATGTGATCTATAGGTTTTCCTAGTTACACCTAATTCTGAGTTTTCATACCAGTAATTTATCATAATGGTCTGAAAGCCATTTTAAAAATTGATGTTAATGATTTCTTCCATCTCCGTTTGGCAGAACAATTTTATGTTTATGTGTGTGGGGGAGGGGAAGCGGGGGGTTATGTTTTTCATGAACTGGCTGTCAACTAATAAACTTACAAGTACATTTCCAACTATAATGGGCTGAAAAATGGTCACAAAGTATATTAAAACTATAGAATTTCTGTAGTTTGTGTTTTTCACTTAAAATGGACCAAAATATACTTTATTCAAGATTTATTCTTTCACACCTCTCCCTGTTTCCATGTTGATTTTGCAATAAAACTTGCTAATTTATAATCCTCCATCTTACTATCCACATGTTGGTTCTTTTCTCACTTACAAATGTGTTACCAAGTGCATAATTTTGTTGGGAAAATTTACTACCTTTACTAGACTGTAAATTTAAAGTAATATTTTGTCAGATCCCTTTAAAAAAATAATATGTAGATCATTGTAAATTAGTATGTCAATTTTTTCTAAAACTTCTCAAGATTTTTCAGTGGGGTGTAGTAGTTATAGGTGCACAGTTAGGCATTATCACTTTGTATATGTGTATTTCAAGATATTAATCTGTACAGTATTTACTTATGTCTGTGGTTTTGATTTATACTTTCACACCTCTCCCTGTTTCCATGTTGATTTTGCAATAAAAACTTGCTAATTTATAATCCTCCACCTTACTATCCACATGTTTAAATAGTGATCTGACAGGCATTAGTATGTCAATTTTTTCTAAAACTTCTCAAGATTTTTCAGTGGGGTGTAGTAGTTATAGGTGCACAGTTAGGCATTATCACTTTGTATATGTGTATTTCAAGATATTAATCTGTACAGAATTTACTTATGTCTGTGGTTTTGATTTATACTTTCACACTTCTCCCTGTTTCCATGTTGATTTTGCAATAAAAACTTGCTAATTTATAATCCTCCACCTTACTATCCACATGTTTAAATAGTGATCTGACAGGCATAGTAAATCAGAACATTATTCGTTACCTAGTATGTCCATACACAAGAGGTAAAGGGGTGTACGTTGAAGTTCTGCTGTTTCAACTTTAGACCTTATTTGTAAGACCATAACTTCTTCATTTTTGGATGAAAGGTGTCAGGTGTGCATGGCCATATTGTTTAAATCAGCCTTGTGCAGAAACATAACTGACACTTTTCATCAACAAATGAAGCAGGTCATGGGTCTTACAAATAAGGTTTCAAGTTAAAATTACAGAAATTGGATTCACACTCCTTTACTTCTCAGGTAAGGATATAGGTTTGTGGATAAAGGTGACAATACCTCCAGAATCACCCACCATCAATCACTGGTTTTTCTTTCTGGTGCAACCCTTGGTTCTTCCATTGTGCACTGTAGTGGTTGCATGAGGTAACTGTTGCGATTGTGGATTTATTAGTGTTTGAAGTGGTCACCAGCACACCATGTTTTCAAATGTTCTTTAACAGGCCTATTCAGGAGGTGGTTAAGCTAGCAGAAATGGTCTTGCTCACTTTCTGCCTGGACAGAGGGCAGTCATGGTAAAATGGGGGAGTCCGATGTCATTATGCAATGCAGGGGAAATATGAACAGCGTGCTGTCTCCAAACGTGTGACCATTGTTAAGTTTGACATAATATTAGATGTGATCGTAAATACTTAGGGCACAATACTTTAAGTGGAGAGCAGCTCTTGTTTAAATTGATGAAAAGCGACACGATGACTAGGTCAGACACTTCAAAACCAAAGTCAGATGCACCAGCATCAGTTTTACAACAGTTCATTGCAGGATGTTTATATGTTAATGATATGCAGTGGTGTCTTGAGATGCTTTGTGAGCTTCATAGGTCCGAGCAAAATGAAAAAATTCAGTTTACAATGACATTTCAATACCTTTCATGCAAACGATTATGGACACTTAGGAGGTGAACATTGAGAATTGGAGATGCAAAAATTATAAAAACACTATTCGGCGATGTGACTTAAGTAAATATTCTTCATGTGGGAGCAGAGAAATACATGTCTGAATAATTGTTCCTAACATTTTCACCATGAAAAGACCATTTTTTTTTTTTGGGGGGGGGGGGGGGGGGACACTCAACAAATGCAGCGGCAATTTGAGCACATTATACTGCTTTTTGAATTGCCAAAACATTGCTCATTTTCACTGAAGAAAAATGTGTATAGACATGTCTGGTATCTACAGCTGAGCACGCAGCTCTTGAGAGGCTGGAAAAGAGTTAGAGCTGGTTAGTCCTCTCTTCATATGACTAAGAATTCAAGAAATAGCCAATAACATTTCAGAAAAGGTAGTGCTCATGAGGGAAAACAAAGTATTACATTTCTTTTCCTTGGATTGGTGCAGAGATGTTTCTGATACTGCTCAGTTGGCAGTTTACGTTGATTTCCGAGACTTTTAAAAATTAAATTAAAAGCTTAATGTCTTTTCACGCATCTTTTCACTTGATATTGACAATGTGGCAACTGAGCTACTGTTAAAACTTATAGACCTACGGCGTGACAGGCAGTTGCATGATAAGTTTCATAACAAAATTATTCTGGCAGACTTTTATAAGAATTTTCATCAAGGTAAATTCCCACAAGAAGACATCATCTACCATTATGTAAATGTTGTATCTATGTACTTGTGCGAGCAACTTTTTTCCAGTAGTGAAGAGAAGAAAATCTATCCACAGAACCCCACTGACAGACTTCAGCTTAAAAGTTTGTCTTTCAGTAAGCACTGCTCAGAAAGAGGTGTCAGATATTGATGCTTTAATGAAAAACAAAATAAATAATATTCTTTGACATCCTGTGTTATGTGATAAAGTGGTCACTAAGTAGAAGTTGTCAGTTTAAATTTTGGTAAAAAATAGCATTCATCATAAGGTTGCATCAGTCACAAGAAATATTATATTTTGTACTTAGTGACCCATATTCTCTGCTTCGTCAAGATAGTTAGTTTCATGTTCAAGGGTCATGTGTACCATTGATCATAATGTCATGGAATGAGTCATTTTACATTAACATTATGCGCTTGTGCAGGGGCTGGATAAAAATAATGAAACACTGTGAGAAATGTGTGCTTGAACTTAAATGCAGGTGCTAGCAAAGTCTACAGTGTGTGCTATTCTGTTTTACCACAATCATCTACTGCACAATGTCCTCAACATGTTGCAAGAGTCAGTCATGGTAAGAACAGCATTCTGTGTAGTTGTGAGTGCATTGTGTTGGTGCTAACTGAATTCAAATATGGGCGAAGATTTGCTTCTTGTGTGGTGGATGCTTCCATAACCAAGGTAACTGAAATGTTTTTTGTTTCAAATGGCAATGTATAGAAGATTTATACTCCATACAGGGAAATCAAAAACATATCATTCATCCTGTCACAATGCAAGTGAAAGTGCATGTTGAGTGATTGTGATGGACCATCACTGTCGAGGACTGTGATGAAAAATGAATGGACCAATAGCTGTAAAAGTCACTGCAGAATTGAGTGTCGCACTTGCAAATCCTGTCAGCACCAAAACAACACAAAGAGAACTCCATGAGCAGGGAATTGCAGTACCACACATCAGCAATGCAAATGCCTGTAATAGGAAGCAAGGTGCTGAAGCCATAAAAGCTGGACTATAGAGCAATGGAAGAAAATCATTTGGCCGGATGAATCTTGTTTCACACTGTTTCCAACTTCTGGCTGATTTTGCGGAACCTAAGAATGAATCATGGTGAGGGGTCAGTAATGATTTGGGGCTGCCATATCATGGTATTCCATGAACCCCATGACTTCTCTGCAAGGTCACATTACTGCCAAGGATTGTGGGTCCATTTTGGCTAATTATGTCCAGCCCATGGGACAGTGTTTGTTCCCCAGTGTTGATACTGTTTCCCAAGGTGGTTTTGTGATCACCATGATGAATTGTCACATCTCCTCTGGCCACAACAGTCACCAGATCTCAGTATTATTGAGTCTTTGTGGTTTATGTTGGAGAGAAGATGTGTGGTTACTATCACCTCCGTCATTGTTACCTGAACTTGCCATTGTTTTGCAGGCAGAATGATATAAGATTCCCATGAAAATCATACAGGATCTGCATTTACCCATTCCGAGATGACTGAAAGCTAATTTGAATGCCAACAGTTTTCCTGTGCCGTATAATGCGTGGTATGGTGTTGTGTATGCAAATAATGGCTACATTCTGACCATTTACAACATTGTCTTAAAAAAGATGTATTGGCCTGGGGTGGATGACTCCACATTGGCATTTGTTGAGTTGAGGCAGTCGGTTTTTGTTAGGATGATAACCAATGGTTGACTACAGAACATCTTTATTAGTCATACATGTTTTTGAAGAACAAACTATAACACTTGTAGCAGCACTCTGCAGTGGCAATGAGATTCGAACCACAACCTTTTGTATGTCTGGAATGTACGTTAACCACCACTTCCCAATGCCGCTCTGTGTACTGTTATCATTTTTAAGGCCCTAGAATATGACATGAAATTATTATTATTATATTATTATTATTATTATTATTATTATTATTATTATTATTTGCAAACTGGGGCCTCCAGAGTGAACAGCTGTAGAATGTGTTATCTGGGACCTTAACCTATAACGTGATTTCAAAATTTCGATCTCAGCCTTGGGGATCTCTCCTTGTTAAGTCCACAGCATTAAGCCTGCAGGTAGTGGGTACCAAGTCTCGTGTGGCTGCATGTACAGTCGTGTTGCTTTATGGACCATTGTAGGCACCTCCTAATAGATTTCGGCAGCCAGACTGCAATTCTTTTGGCTGAAAGTGGCAATTTTATACTGGTTTTGCATTTACTTGTTTTGCTGAAACACCTCTTTCGACCACTTGGATCGCAGATAGGGTGAGCAGTAAGTGGTCTGCTGATGCCACAGTCAGTCTACTTTTCTGCTGCGCGGTTGTTATTGCAATGCTGGCCCCTTGCCTGGCCTGCAACGTGGAAATCAGCCGGTGGTGTTGCAGCATCTGACATAACAGGAGTTTGGGCAGATCCACGCTTGCCCACAGCATCGCTGTTTTGCTCAGTAGTGGCAAAATAGTGGCAGTACTACAATACAGATATGAATTAGTAATTCCTACCCACCACTTTCCATGTGTTACAAAAATAGAACTCTTCTATAGAATAGAAGGAGCCTTCACGGATAAGCTTTTCCATTTTCTTTTCAGATTGAACTTTGCTTTCTGTAAAGACACAATGTTGGGTAATTGATCAAGAATTTGGCGGCAATATTATACACTCCTTTTGTGATAAAGACAAGCTTGATATGGAATAATTAATAATATAATTTTTTCTTCTGGAACTGTGTTCCTTTTGAACATTGTTCCTTAAACAATATGCCTAGCTCTTAAGCAGCTGTCTAGAAGGTGATCATATGGGTGAGCATCACTAGTTATTCTTGCATCATGTTTGTGAACAATAAAAACTTTATTTCTTAAAGGTAAGTTACCTTAAAACATTATTCCATATGATGTTAATGAATGAAAATATGAAAAATCTGCTAAGTTACTGATTTGTCTGTCCCAAACATATCTATCCCAAACATTCATAATAATTTAAAGTGCAAATGTGGTTGAACAGAGTTGTTTTAGCTCTTCTAAAAAGTGTCTCTTCCAGTTTCATTCTCATTTATGGGGACACTAAAATTTTTGAAGTTTCCACCCTAGTTGTTATTTCATCATTTGTTCCACTTATCATTGGTGTAACTCGAGGTGCGTAGAACTGAGTGTGTTGCTATATGTATTTTGAATTGATTGTGGTACTGCGGTCAGCTGCAAAAAGAACTAATTCTTCTTCTTGTTTATTAGATGGAAAGTCATTTACATACATGCGAAACAATGTAGACCTAAGATTGAGGCTTGTAGAACCCTATAAGTGATTTCTCCAGAGTCAATTCTCATGCTTACATTGCTTGTATTGGTGTCTGTTAAATTGAGTGGGATTACACTAGTAGCAGTGGTCATTAATGGTCTACTTAAAATTTCCCTTGAGTAATGGTATACTCTTTACAAATGGGTAAACCCAGAGCATGTAATAAACTATCCTCAGGGATAATTCATCTCAGGCACACATACATAACGCAATAGAAATTACCTTGACACCTGAAATGATCTACTATAGATTATGGTGACGTAGTTATGTAACCCTGTCACAGAACATAATCATGATATGATGAAACAGCTGTTGTCCTGAAACTTTCAAGGCAAACTTACCTTCCCTGACCTGAAAATAAGATACTGAGAAATGCTTGATATTTGAATAAATTGCTTGGAACAGAAGTGGCTCAAGTTGAACTGTTGATTGAATAAAGCATGAGAATATTTCTGCAATTACCTCTTAATAAGGCAGGTTACTTCAAGGCTACTCATCTTGAAAAATCACTTATTTAATTAAATTGATCAATGAAATAGAAATAGGCATGGTATTTTCTTTTAACTCCTGGGGTATTATTTGGTCCCAAGAAGCACAAGGATTCTTTACAGAACAATCAGATTAATGTTACATGACTAATATTGTGCTCTCAGCACACTCATACAAAGACCTGCTCTATAACATGGCTTTGAAAAATGTATAAAATGGAAAAAGTCTCGTTGACAACAGATTCTCTTGTGAAGCCACTTCCAGTTCCTTCCTCCCTTCCTGCCCCTTCCACCGCCATTACTAAAAAGTAGTTTAAACTGCCAATACGTGAGCACTAGCCAGCTCTGAATGTGTAGATCAATGAACAGCTCTGTTCTAGAATACTTCCGAATGTTCTGGAATGCAACACGACATGTGCTGCATTGATCCGTACTCTGGCAAAATCACCCTAACTGATGAGTTGTGCTACGTATCAGACACGAAGGAACAACTCACTGAAAAATTGTATCTGCTTATAGGGAAAAACTATGTGAATAAAGCCTAGGTGGATTTACAAAAAATTTTAGCAACAAAAAATTAGTTCAACAAATAAATCAGTGAATACTGAGTGATACCAGTGGGAGAAAAAGATACAGTATTTAAATCTGTTCATACAATGATAAACTAAGGCAAAATCTTAAACCATCCAACAGAATTCCTAAGTTTGCTCCACATTCCTAGTATGCCCTTACATAAAAGCTTCTAACCAACATTTAGAAAACAAATAGGAAAAAAGACTAAGCAAAGAGGGTCCTTTTCAGCTAGGTAATTTGCAAAGAGACAGCAAAAGGACTTGGTAGAGCAGTTGAACGGAATGGACAGTGTCATGAAAGGAGGGTATAAGATGAACATCAACAAAAGCAAAACGAGGATAATGGAATGTAGTCGAATTAAGTCAGGTGATGCTGAGGGAATTAAATTAGGAAATGAGACACTTAAAGTAGTAAAGGAGTTTTGCTATTTGGGGAGCAAAATAACTGATGATGGCCAAAGTAGAGAGGATATAAAATGTAGACTGGCAATGGCAAGGAAACCGTTTCTAAAGAAGAGAAATTTGTTAACATCAAGTATAGGTTTAAGTGTCAGGAAGTCGTTTCTCAAAGTATTTGTATGGAGTGTAGCCATGTATGGAAGTGAAACGTGGACGATAAATAGTTTGGACAAGAAGAGAATAGAAGCTTTCGAAATGTGGTGCTACAGAAGAATGCTGAAGATTAGATGGGTAGATCACATAACTAATGAGGAGGTATTGAATAGGATTGGGGAGGAGAGAAGTTTGTGGCACAACTTGACTAGAAGAAGGGATAGGTTGGTAGGACATGTTCTGAGGCATCAAGGGATCACCAATTTAGTATTGGAGGGCAGCGTGGAGGGTAAAAATTGTAGAGGGAGATGAAGAGATGAATACACTCAACAGATTCAGAAGGATGTAGGTTGCAGTAGGTACTGGGAGATGAAGAAGCTTGCACAGGATAGAGTTGCATGGAGAGCTGCATCAAACCAGTCTCAGGACTGAAGACCTCAACAACAACAATTTGCAAATAATAAGATTATTCGTTTTGTTTTTCAAGCTGATAATATTTTGGTGCTTGATACTACATTCAATCTCCAATTTTACTTTCTTTGTACTGCTTATAACAAAGTTATGTGTTCAAACCATCTTTGGGTAGAAGACACCTTTCTCATGTGTTAGTTTTTCCCATTTTCTGCCCTCTTCTCCCAGTAATTCTCATAGTACAGATTTCACTTAGCTAAGTTCTGACTGGAGCCAGCTTTTCAACAATTTTTCTGCCTTTGCTGCAAAGCCTACATGTCCAAGAAGAACCTTGTCAGGAACCCCCTAGTTTTTCTCCACTTCATTTACCCACACAAAAATAGAATTTGCAGTTCTCCACAAAACATTCAAACATACTATCTGGCATTTCACTTTTTGGGCGAGACAAGCTCTGGCTGTTACATGCAATTATATGTGAGGAATGATGCAACAGTGGCTCATTAAAAATACTGGTCTGACTGGCCTAGTAGTAGTGTCTAATAAGTTCTTCTTTCCAGAAAGTTATGGTGAAAACTGCAGTGGTCTATGAGAAGAACGGAATGAGGTGATCATCAATATGGCTCTCACAGCAAAAGCAGCAACTCTCTTCATTGCCATTGGTACAAAGAGAAGTTCCATTCTGGAAGTAGTCACAAATGATAGAAATTGATGATATTGGTAGGCCGACTGTGATACTGTTACCTGCTGGCACCTTCCAACAGATGTAGTACTGCAATGTGGAAGCCAACAAGAAACCACCTTAGTATTACTCTTCTCCTTGTCAGTAATAGATTATTTTATGATTAGCATTGTGTGATGCTCAGTTGGGTGGAGTTCATGAAGCACAATGGATTGAGCTGCCGCTATTAGTTTGCTGTATCCTTTGTCAGAAGGTATTATTGAATTATAGTAACAAAATCATGTCATGAGATTCAAAAGAAACTTCATCTTTCATGGAAGTTTAATCTTGGAAGACATTCCCTACTTGCAAATTATTGTTCAGTATCCTTCTGGCATGCAATTGTAAAATTCTCTACAATACTTGGCTTTCTTTGTAATACTTCCTTTGTCCAAGTGTTCACACCTGACCACATCTTAGACTCCACTTTAACAACTACCCTGCTTGTACACACTCTAAAAATGAACAGCTGCAACACTCATTGTCAAGTCCAGAGATGCTGAACTGCTCATTGTTGCACTTCACTTAGGTATATTTGTGCTCATATCGTTTGAGCTGCAGCAAAGATGACATCACATTCCCAAGAACTCTTAAATTTTCATCCTTGGTTGTGCATGCGAATGAAAAATCCCTGATAAGGAAGCCCAAACAAATTTATGATTCAAAACATCCAAATCGTCCAAGAAAGATCACAAAATGTGATAAAGTTCAATTAACATTAACCTTGTTGCATGTCTATAACTAATATATTGTGTGCATAATGTTAGGTCTAACCAGTGTAAGGGTGCAGGTGATGGTATAAGCTGTGGCGCTATGGAATGAAATACTTCTTTTTCGGCAGATTGTAGAGAAATCCTCCTCTTCTACGTCAGTCCTCTTCATTAACACATGTCAGTTTTAGAGTGTGGCTGAATGTGTGTAGTATTAACAGTCAGCAACACAGAATGTTCATAATCTACATGAGAATAACCTACCATTGTGTAAGGATGACTGTAACCATGATTTAGCAATGATGCATCGTAGAATGTTAGCTAAGCCCTAGTAACTGTCTAATCTTGTGGAGCAATTTAGAAAGAAATACTACTAATAACATCAACCATAATGATAATTGATTAGTAAAGGTATGATGCTATGTACAGTAAAATGTACATAATGGATGAAAAGGAATTATGGGCAAACTTTAAACTGACTCTAAATCACACCCTGGAGCAGTTTGTGCCAAGTAAGTGGATTAAGGACAGAGGGATCTACTGTGGTTTAATAATAAAAGTCGGAAAATTGCGGCAAATTGAAGATTTTTGCACTCTCAGTTTAAAAAAATGCAGAAATGTTGACAGGCAAAAGTTAGTAGAAATCCATATGCACATAAAAATATTGATGCGCAGAGTATCCTGACCTACAATTACTTCTCCTTTGAAGGCATTACCTACAAACAAACCCGGCATATGGCTATGGGCACCCGCATGGCACCATCCCATGCCAACCTATTCATGGGCTGACTAAAGGAATCCTTCCTAAACACCCAGAATCCTAAACCCTTCACCTGGTTTACCTTCATTGATGACATCTTTGCTGTCTGGTTTGAAGGCGAGAACAAGCTATCCACATTCCTCCAGAACCTCAACTACTTCTCCCCCATTTTGCTTGACCTGGTCCTACTCAACCCAACAAGTCACCTTCTTAGATGTTGACCTCCACCTCGAAGATGACTACATCAGTACGTCTATCCATATCAAACCTGCTGACCACCAGCAATACCTCCACTTCGACAGCTGCCACCCATTCCATGCCAAGAAGTTCCTTTCATACAACCTAAGCACTCATGGTCATCGCATCTGCAGTGACGAGCAGTCCGTCTCGAAATATACCAAGGGTTTCACTGAAGCCTTCACTGACGATAATTATCCTCCCAACATTGTACAAAAACAAATCTCTTGTGCCTTATCTTTCCATTCTCACACCACCTCCCAAAGCCCTACCGTCGGACCACAGAGGAGCATCCCCCTTGCAACTCAGTACCATCCAGGACTGGGGTCTAGTGCAGCAGGGGATACAACCCGTCGGCTTTGAACAATGACGTCATTCCTTAGTCATAGATCTTAATGTCTTCGCTTCGAGGCATAGATAATAAAGCAGTTCTGTGTTCTAATAAGCTTTTGCTGTTATGTTTCAATTTCGTTTTTTTACTGATGGCTTAATAAAGTAGGATCAGTTTATTCTATCTCGTGAGATTTTTTTTTTTTTTTTTTTAAGCCAAAAAACACTTATCAGCTACTGAAGGCAGCTACAACACTAGAAGAATCGCTTCTCGGCTTTTGACAAGATATTGCTTAATAAAGTAGGATCAGTTTATTCTATCTCGTGAGATTTTTTTTTTAAAAAGCCAAAAAAACACTATGGCTTAATACAGTAGGATCAGTTTATTCTATCTCATGAGATTTTTTTTTTAAAAAAGCCAAAAAACACTTATTAGGTACTGAAGGGAGCTGCTTAATAAAGTAGGATCAGTTTATTCTATCTCGTAAGATTTTTTTTTAAAAAAGTCAAAAAACACTTATTACGTACTGAAGGGAGCTAGAACATAAAGAACAATCGCTTCTCGGCTTTTGACAAGATATTGCTTAATAAAGTAGGATCAGTTTATTCTATCTCATGAGATTTTTTTTTTTTAAAAGTCAAAAAACACTTATGCTTTTGACAAAATCAATGTTTATCTCTCTCGCATTCCTTTGTTTCTCAACATTCTCCTCAGCTCTTTCATCTCTGTAATACATGCTCTCTGGCGACTTGTGACGTCATTGTTCAAAGCCGACGGGTTGTATCCCCTGCTGCACTAGTCCCCAGGACTGGAGCAACTGAATTACATTCTCCAATAGGGTTTCGATTAGCTCTCACTGTGCCCTGAAATGAGAAATGTCCTGCCCACTATCCTTCCGACCCCTTGTAACATTACGAGTCAAGACAGCTGTAACGGAACTTGAATAGCGTAAAGTTATCGTTAAAAACGCACGCCGCGTGATTTGTTACGATTTGGTCAGTCATAATAGTAGTAACATGCTTTTGAATACAATTAAAATATAACGGCGATACCTGTTTCGCGTTATTGGAAATAATATGTAATAAATTAATGAGTAAGGTAGCCGATCCTATAAGAAGAGGTAAAATTGGGCATATTAAGGTGTTTTGCTTTATATCGACTAAGCCGATGATACGGCGTCTTTTTTTTCCCGTTTACTCTTAGAAGAAAAAAAAGAAAACAAGTAACGAAGTGCTAATTGTGCGTTGAGAAAAATATAGGGGCGAATTTTAAATAGCTACAGTGTATAATCAGACTAACAAATGGACATTCAGTTACGCGAAATAGCGGACAGTGAAGTGTGGTCATTAAATTGAGTACACCTACAGGGCGGTCAATTCCGGGATAAGTCTACTCGCATCTCACGAGGGACGCGGTATTGAGACCGGTATTTTTTTTATTATATCACGGAGAGCGGGCTTCAGTTTATAAAAAGGAGAAAAGCTGTATCATTATCATTGACTGTTGGTGTTAAGCAACCAAAACTGTTCATCAAAGGGTTTCGGTGAATGATTTGTGAATGCGAAATGAAACAGTGAACGAAGTTATGTTAAATAAAGCAGAAGAGACAAGACAGTTTGGTCGTATCTGTTATTATTCCATAAACTGTAACATTTATTCTCGTTGTACGAAGCCTTTATAGACGATCGTTATGACAATTTGCTTTGAAGGGATCTCGTTACGAGTTAAGTTTTGGGGACCTGGTCAACAGGGGATAGTTCGTAGATCTTAACTACTGCAGCTATTCTGGGATCAGATGCTACCGTGACCGTTGTGTGTTGTCAATGGCTTAAGGTCATCATATCTCATGCTCTAAGATCGATGCGCCTTTCCTCTTGGTATAACGGTGTCTCACGGTAACCACGACAACGCCGACGGCGAAGGAAGATACGGTAGCAGTGGCGCCCAACGTGGGGCTCGATCGAGGAGGATTGCTGCATCGAGTCGAGTGTCATCCGGATTCACGAACCCTAGAGTTGGAAAATATTGTAGCAGCCAGTGAGTCTGTCCAATGAAAGAGGTATTCTTCAATAATCGCTAAAACTGAGCGATACTACCAGGTATGATTAAAATAATTTAAAAAAAAAAGGAAGTTGAGACTTGTGATTTCGGTAGATAAATATATATAAATACATAGTGAAAGTAAGTGTATGTCTTGGTAGTGAATAATCATGTCAAAACGAACGAAAAGAATACATGATAATGTGCAGTTGAGTAGAGTAATGAGTAGAGAGGGAGAGGAAAGTGAAGAGGATAGGGATGATGCATCCCATGAGCTCAATGTGGGACAGGAGACATGTACAGATAATAATACAGTTATTGATTTAGAGCCGTTAGGAGATTCAAATACTATGATAAGTAAGGTAAGCAGCGTGGGAGAACATAAAGATCTTGAGGTTTCGGAAGTAGATCAGCAAGTTGATCCTCAAAATGGAAATATTAATCAAAAAATGTTTGATATGCTGGTATCAATAAATACTCAAATGGGTGTAATGAATGGAAGACTTGGTTCACTAGAAAAAGATAATAAGCAATTAAAAGAGGACAATCAAAAGTTAAATGAAAAATTTGAGGCCAAATTTGGTTCATTAGAAGGTAAAATGGATTCTTTGGAAAGCAAACTGAACACCTTTGATTATAAACTGGAAAATACTAAGAAAGAATTCAAGGCGGACTGGGAGACTCAATTAAATGCGAAATTTGGAGAACTAGATGTAGAGTTTTCTAACACCTTAGAAAGGCAATATAATAATTTAATGGGAAAACTTCATGACGTAGAAAAGAAATATGAGGTAGTTTCGAAGAGTTATGATGGCCTGTCCAATAGGATGGTTAAGTGTGAAAGCAGCTGTTTCAATGGTAGCGCACAGATAGAAGAGCTTTCGAAACAAATAGTCGAGTTTGAGTCTGATGCTCGTAAGGGGATTGACAAGTATTTAGTAGATCAAACTAAAAGACTTGACGAAGATCTAACTGAATGGATAGAAATAAAAGGAAATGAAATTGTAGACAAGGTTAAGACTACTATTGGATCCCAGCCAAATGAAAATATCAATGAGCACCTAAGTAGAAATGATGAATTAATTAAGCTCTTCACTAGCGAAATTCAGAAAATAAAAGAGAAAATAGTTGATGAGTTACCTAAATGGCAAAAGGAAACCAATCATAAATTGGCGGAGTTACAACGAAAGTCATCACAAAATTTGTTGACAGAGGACGAACGTTCGGAGAATAGGTCGAAAAACAACTGAACATGTGATAATACGAAGTACAATTGTGGTGAAAATTTGCATTGGGAAGTTGATGATTCTTTTAGTCAGCGAGGATATTTATCTTCTTTAAAGGTGGAGAACAGCATTTTTAAAAGTAGACAATTCCCAACATTCTCCACTGAAAAGAACAACCTGCATCCGAAAATCTTTATCAATAATTTCAAAAGAATATTTCCGCGTAGCTGGTCAGAACACGACCGACTTCAATTTATAGTATCCAAAATTACCGGAGAAGCCGCATTATGGGCCACCGAAGTAAGTGAAAGTTGCCATACTTGCGCTGAGTTTGAACAACTTTTTTTGGCTGAATACTGGTCGTTGAGTAAACAAGAGAAATTAAGAAAAGAGGTTTACCAATCTGAGTATTTTAACAGTAAAAGGAGTACTTTAAGGCAATATTTTGAAAAGTACATAAATAAGACACGTTATTGGAGTGATCCAATTTCTCACAAGGAAGTGATCAGAATTTTGAAGGGAAGGTTGCCCATAAATATACGTGAAAAGTTAATAAATGTTCCAGACCACGATGTAGAACAATTCTTGTCGGTGATTGACTCTATAGATATGATTATGGAAGACACAAGTCAAATGAGTAGTAATCAAATGTCGACTCACACTCATAGTAATACGAATAATTATAATAATAACTTAACGTATGATAATAATAATACCGAAAACCAGGTCAAATCCGCATCACAGGAGCGTGGACAATCTTCATCCTATGGTTGCAATAAAAACAATGATTATAATAAATATAGAAGAGACACTTACTGTGCTAGAGGTAAACCTCGATATGGTGACGCGAATGTGCATAGTAGTGATATTAATAAGAGTAACAGGTACCCAAGTGATGAACCCAATTGCATTCGACCTTGGGAAGATAATTCGAAGCATAATGTTCATCGGCAGGATGGAACAAATGCCTCGAGTCCTCATCCAGCACAAGGAGTTATACCAATGGGCGAAGGAGCCTCCAATGTGCGACGGGGTGAATACCATAACTCGGATCATACTGTACGGATTGTGGAAGTTCATGAACCCCCACCGATGACTCAACAAGATAGATTAAACTAATACCAGTCACCAGATGCCTTCCTAGGATGACTGGAAAGGAGAAGGAAGGCAGGCATCAATTTGAAGTGAGAGTATTAAGGTACAATAATGGTCAGGATATAAGGAATGAGTTAATTGAAGAAAAACCTGAAGTTTCTAATAAATGCGGACAAATTTTACAGGCAATAATTCCAACAAGTAATGTTGATGTTGAAATATTAATTGATATTGGAGCAACTATTAGTGTCATGACGCTGGACTGTTTAAAACAGATAAGCCGAGTGGGTAAAAATGCCCACTTTTCCTATCACAGGATGTACCGTGTCTGGCGCGTTCAGCGCAAAAATGCAAAAAGTTGTGAAACAGGTACGTGTTGACGTTACAATACAGGGGGCTCAAATAGAAAGTACATTCCTGGTTGTTCCTAAAATGACAGTACCATGTATCTGGGGTTTGGATTTTTTATGTGAGACCGGTGCAATCATTAATTTAGAGAAAGGTGAATGTATATTTAATTCAAATGGTAATGTTTTGACAACCACCCTGAGAAAGGGCCGAGTAATTCCATATCAATTGTGTATGAATCTAATGGTAAAATATGTCAGTATTGATGATGAAAATGTGTATGATATATGCCTTATTGAGTGTTCTGAAGAAATGATGGATAAAATGTCATTGCAGGAAAAGGTGTTAGAATCAGAATATTTATCTGTTATCCAAAGGGATGAACTGTACTACTTGTTGGAAGCATATCAGTCAATTTTTAGTAAACGTCCGTGTATAATAAAAGACTTTGAATACCATATAAAGACGTATGCACATAAACCCTTTTGTCGTACTTCCTATTCTATCCCATGGACAAAGAAAGAAGTAGTCAGAAAACAAATCAATAAAATGTTAGAATGGGGTATTATTGAGCCCTCAGATTCTGAATATTGTAGCCCTCTTGTGGCGGTAATTAAACCCAATGGTGACATCAGATTGGTGTTGGATGCCAGAGAGATCAATAAGATCATTATACCTGTACAAACGCGACCGGAGAACCTAGAAGAGTTAGTACAAAAGTTTTATGGTGCCCGCTTCTTAACTTCTTTGGATATGCGTAGTTCATATTGGCAAACTAGAATATCGAAAGAATCTAGAAAATATACTGCATTCGTTTTACTGGGCCGAAGTTACCAGTTTACTGTCATGCCATTTGGGTTGAAAATAAGCGGTGGTGTTTTCATATCGGCATTAGATACCGTACTGGGCAGAGACCTTTTGAATGAAGTTACTTTATATGTGGATGATTTGCTAATTGCTTCTGAAACTTGGGAGGAACATTTGGACTTATTAAGAAGAGTTTTGCGAAATTTTTGGAATACGGAGTTACTGTAAATTTGAGAAAATCCAAGTTTGCTCATAACCAATTGAAATTTCTTGGACATATAATCACTCCTGAAGGGATAAAACCAAATCCTAAAAAGATGGATGCGATTAACAGATGTGCTTATCCAAAAAATAGAACGGAATTAAAGTCATTTATCGGCTTAGTTTCATTTTTTCGACGATTTTTACCCAATCAGTTAGGAAGCCAAGACTTTGTTACGGCTGTTAAGAAAAAATGTCATGTGGGAGTGGAATTCTGAATGCACGCAAGCTTTTGATAACATCCGCAATGCTTTGACTAATGCTCCACTGTTACATCATCCGAGACTTGATCAAGATTTTTATTTTGCTGCGGATGCTTCTGAAACAGGATTGGGTGCCACTCTTTTCCAGATGGACAATCCAGAAGATATCAGTACCATCAAGATAATTGGGTTTGCCAGCAGAACACTCTCTAGCTGTGAACGTGCATATTGTACTACTGAATTGGAAGTACTGGCCGTGGTCTGGTCCCTTAGAAAGTTTCGCTATTTTGTATATGGAAAGAAGATCATTGTATTCTGTGACCACAAAGCTTTATCTTTTATTTTAACAGGAAGGATGTTCCATTCACGTTTAACCCGGTGGGCCTTGCTACTGCAAGAATATGATATTACGCTCAAATACATCAGAGGGAAAGACAACAACATAGCCGATGCTCTTTCAAGACTACCGAAAAGAAAGAATGGCGACGAGTGTGAAGAACGGACTATTGACTTTAAAGTCATGAATTTATCAATCCACAACTGCAAGAAGATGATAAGCTGTGGAAAGCCATTAGGCATGCTGTTGAAAGCAAAACGCTAAGTCACTCTCAAGAACAGTATCAATTAAAATCCGGAATATTGTATCGGAGGAAGGATGAAGAAGATGTTTGGAAAGTTTGTGTTCCAAATAAATATTTAGAATCACTAGTATGGTACACTCACTTGAATTGGGGTCATTTTGGTTCCGCTAAATGTACAGCCAAAATAGCACAATACTGCTATCATCCAAATTTGGGACATATAGCTACAAATATTATTAAGAAGTGCAAAATATGTCAGAAGGCGAAACCCATAAACTATTGTCGGAAGATAGAATTACATCCTATCATCCCACAACAACCTTTAATGTTGGTGTCATGTGATGTCTGTGGGCCATGTCCCATGACACGTGGACGGTTCAAATATGTATTGGCTTTCTATGATCTCTTTTCAAAATATGTGAAATTATATCCTTTGAAAAATCTCCACGTTCGACCCATGTTACGCAAATATATCAACAACTATATAACTGAGCTCGGCAAACCTATAATGATCTTGACAGACAACGCTGCTTATTATACAAGCAAAGTATGGAGAGACACTATGAAAGAACAAGGAATCCAGCACATTTACATCTCAAGATTTTACCCTTGTGGAAATCCGGTTGAAAGAATCTTCCGAGAGTTGAACCGATTTTTACGGATGTACATACCCAAACAACATTATAAATGGATCGATTGGATTTATGAATTTGAGAAAGTGTGTAATGACTTACCACACTTATCGACAGGTTATTCACCTAACCAAATAGTATTTGGTGAAAGTATTGTGCCAGAATGGATGAAGAAATTACCTGTGATAGAACAAAAGATTACCAAGAAAGAAGATATGGTGAAGAAGGTCTACGAAAACCTGAAGCATCAAGCACAATTGAGAAAAACCCGTTTTGATAAAAATGTGAAGAAAGTAGTCACATATGATGTAGGGGAAGAAATTTTATTGAGAAATCACCCAGGAAAAGACTGAATAAGAAATGGCAATATTTATATACAGGTCCATATAAAATAATGAAAATACCTCATGAAGGGAGCTACCTCCTGGCAGATTGTGATACTGATGTAATTAAAGGCTTGTTCCCTCACATAGACCTGAAGAAGTATTATCAATAATGAGCAAAATATAGATTCAAGAAACACTGAATGATACCAAGACTACACTCAGTGGACTAAATAAAAGCACCAATGGATAAATACGTACTTATACTAACTTACAAAGAAAATTAAAGAATGTACCGACGATTTCCATGAGATACCTTCTTGGTATCAGCAACAATGACGACGCTGAAATACGATTTATCCTCTCACCCAACAGCGAGGATGGATGATTTAAAAGTGGAATTAAGAGGAAAAGAAAAGGACCAAATCCTCTCTGGTTAAACAAGTGGCCTGATAAGGGTTTTGGCCTAGGATGCCAATCGTCGAACCCGGCTGTGATCCCTGCCTTGCACAGTCGGTTGAAGAACTGAGGGCTTCATCCAAGAAAAAAAAAATGTAGTGTGAATATGAAGTGATTAGTGCGAAGTGTTTCTAAGACAACCTATAAACAAATGTGGAATTTAGTTAAGGGCATTTTGTCTAGGCCCATTAATTCAACTTAAATATTGTAGAATGTATGTACTGACTTGTTGAGTGAATCTGAGAGTGAGTGTATTTGCCGAACCAAATACCCTCTCCTGTCGCAGTACACAAAAAAAAAATAAGCCTGTTCTGTCTGGAACCCTCTTCAAGACATCACAGTCTGGGGGGCCGTGTAACATTACGAGTCAAGACAGCTGTAGTGGAACTTGAATAGCGTAAAGTTATCGTTAAAAATGCACGCCGTGCGATTTGTTACGATTTGGTCAGTCATAATAGTAGTAACATGCTTTTGAATACAATTAAAATATAACGGCGATACTTGTTTAGCGTTATTGGAAATAATATGTAATAAATTAATGAGTAAGGTAGCCGATCCTATAAGAAGAGGTAAAATTGGGCATATTAAGGTGTTTTGCTTTATATCGACTAAGCCGATGATACGGCGTCTTTTTTTTCCCGTTTACTCTTAGAAGAAAAAAAAGAAAACAAGTAACGAAGTGCTAATTGTGCGTTGAGAAAAATATAGGGGCGAATTTTAAATAGCTACAGTGTATAATCAGACTAACAAATGGACATTCAGTTACGCGAAATAGCGGACAGTGAAGTGTGGTCATTAAATTGAGTACACCTACAGGGCGGTCAATTCCGGGATAAGTCTATTCGCATCTCACGAGGGACGCGGTATTGAGACCGGTATTTTTTTTTATTATATCATGGAGAGCGGGCTTCAGTTTATAAAAAGGAGAAAAGCTGTATCATTATCATTGACTGTTGGTGTTAAGCAACCAAAACTGTTCATCAAAGGGTTTCGGTGAATGAGTGGTGAATGCGAAATGAAACTGTGAACGAAGTTATGTTAAATAAAGCAGAAGAGACAAGACAGTTTGGTCGTATCTGTTATTATTCCATAAACCGTAACATTTATTCTCGCTGTACGAAGCCTTTATAGACGATCGTTATGACAATTTGCTTTGAAGGGATCTCGTTACGAGTTAAGTTTTGGGGACCTGGTCAACAGGGGATAGTTCGTAGATCTTAACTACTGCAGCTATTCTGGGATCAGGTGCTACCGTGACCGTTGTGTGTTGTCAATGGCTTAAGGTTATCATATCTCATGCTCTAAGATCAATGCACCTTTCCTCTTGGTATAACGGTGTCTCACGGTAACCACGACAACGCCGACGGCAAAGGAAGATACGGTAGACCCTCCCACAGGGGTATTCCACTGTCCACTAACCTACACTATATACTCGTCCATCCTTACACAACCCCTCCTCCCAACCCCTTACCTCATGGCTCATACCCCTGTAGTAGCCCTAATTGCAAGACCTGTCCCATACATCCTCCCACCACCACCTAATCCAGGCCAGTCCCTAACACCACCTATCCCATCAAAAGCAGGGCTATCTGTGAAACCAGTCCTCTGGTCTACACGCTAAGCTGCAACCACTATGCTGCATTCTATGTAGGCATGACAACCAACAAGCTGTCTGTCCTCATAAATGGACACCGACAAATTGTGGCCAAGAAACAAGTGGACTACCCTGTAGCTGAACATGCTGCCAAACATGATATCCTTCATTTCGATGACTGCTTCACAGCCTGTGCCATATGGATTCTTCCCACCAACACCAGCTTTTCTGTATTGCGCAAGTGGGAACTTTCCCTGCAATACATCCTACGTTCCCATAACCCTCCTGGCCTCAACCTTCGTTAGTCACAGTCCTCACCCATCCAGCCCCTTCCCTGCTCCCATTCCAGCACTACACATGCATCATTCCACCACCACACCCAGTCTTTTTTATTTTTTTTATTTATTTTTCTCTATTTCTCTTTATGTCTCACCTTTTCCGCTACTTCCTCCCCCCCCCCCCCCCCCCTCCCTCCCCACCTCTCCCATGCCTGGTGCTCAACCTGGAGCACTTTACTGTCGGCCATTACCACCAGACTATCCCCTCCCCGCCCCAGCCTCCTCCTTTTCCCCACCCTCCTCCTTTTCCCCACCCAGTCGCTACTCCCGTCATGCACTGGTACTGCTGCTCGCAGTGTGGTTTCAGTTGCCTAGGACTGCAATCGTGTGTGTGTGTGTGTGTGTGTGTGTGTGTATGTGTGTGTGTGTGTGTGTGTGTGTGCGCGCGCACGTGTATTGTTGACAAAGGCCATTGCCTGAAAGCTTTTAGTGTGAAAAACTTTTTGCTGTGCCTATCTGTGATTTAGCATCTCCGCTATATGGTAAGTAGCAACTTTGCTTCTCATGATATTGGAATATGCTTATGACTTTCACATCGCCAGGAATCTGCCACTTAAACGTGTCATATTTCAGTCGCAATAGCAATTGTTTCAGTTGTCATAATTTTCTTTCATGTAAGGTCTATTCCCAATTGGAATCAATGATAACACGTTGCTGTTATGCTGTAGCACATAGTTGAGACTTACTTTGGAGGATTCAATTTTGTACATCACTACAAAATACCAAGTTCTTTTCAGTTTTGGAAAATTGAAGGACTGGCATATGGCAGTTATGGAATGCAATCACATTTACCAGTCTTATCAAGACAATTCCACTGTTGTTGTCTTGATGCCAGTGGTTCAGCTTTGCTTTCTAGCAATTCCAAATGTCTCATTAGGTCATTAAATTCACACTGTGTTATTTTGTGAATTTCTGTACACTCATAGTTACCCACAAAATCGGGATCTTTTGAAGAACTGAGTTTTGAAGGTGATGGTGCAGCAATAGTTTCACTACCGCCTTCATCATTATCACAGTCAGTTGGGACAGGAACAGGCAGTCCGTCTCCATGAAGCACTGGTCACATGGCTGATGGTATGTTAGGATATGTCAAGGAAGACTCTTTATTCTTAGAAGTACCATGTGTTATTGGAATTTTCATACAATAGTAACAATCTTTCATTTGGTTTCATGGTTTGCGCCAGATCGTGGGTATAAAAAAGACTATTAAAGATCATTTCTGATCAACCACAAAAGAAGACTCAAGATATACAACATACATGAGAAGCCCAGGGCTTGTCCTGGACCCTAATTCCACAACCAAAATACAGTCTTTATGCCTTCCTAATATATGGTGTTATTGGCCTCCTTTGTGATTTCAGTGAAGGCTGTCCACAAATGTAGCAAAAATTGTCAGCACTATTTACGCACTTGTGAGACATATTAAATCACAGGAATTCATTGACCACATGCGCTAACTACACTTCACTAACATATTATTCCTGGACACAAACGGAACACACTTTGCTTAAATGAAACATGCTCAGTTCCTCCCTACTTCTTCCCCTTGTTGCTATTTGCCTGGGCTAAAAATAGCAACAAAATACACTCAGCTCTTGTTGCCTGAAATTTCATCACTCTGTCTACCATCTGTGGAATCTTGAAGCCTATACAGGAAAGGATCAACAATGAATGCCATTAAAATATAACTGTAATTAAATGCACCTCCTTTAACTTGGAAATGAGAGCTAATTTGAGTTTTTTTCCAATTAACAAACATTTATTTCATCCCAGTTACATCTTCACAGTTGGCTAATGTTATAAATGTAGGCAGTAATGGACTTGAGTTGTTCAGGTCCAAATATCTTATCAAGTGCTCTCATAAAGATGATAGATAATACATTCAAACGAAAGGGGTTTCCTTAATTTGTAGCCCTAACCCTTGTGCAGAAACACAGTGTATTTCTGACTTTCCAGGTGAGATAAAAATTGCTGGAAATTGTTTGTGGTCCCTAAACTTTGGTAAAACTTGAAACAATTAAATTTCTGTAATAGCTTCTGTAAAGTTCCAGATTGTCTCCTTTGTGGAAGAATGATGCTGTTGGTTGCTCTGGCATCTAATACAATCCAGATAGTTCCATTCTGCGTGATGAGTGCAGGGATGGGACTGCTTCACACTTTGTCGTATCTCTTGGTAATTCCCATATCTGACATTATCAGAATGCCTTGGTCAGTGGCAGATGCTTCATAAAGATTTTCTTGTAATTCACAAACAAATCCTTTTAATAGTCTGGGCTGGGACAGAAATACATCTAGGTGGTACTGCAGTACAACTGTCAGCTCTTCTTCTGGATGCTTGGGAAGGTGTGTTAACATAAGTTAACAGAACTTGCCAAGCGTCCAGAAGAAGAGCTGAGAGAGATACCACCTAAATGTATATCTGACATAGCCCAGAGTAATGAAAGGATGTAATTCTGCTTGAATTTGTGCAGTAGTGTCATTCACCCTCATCCTGTGTCTTCTTACATGCTAATAAAATGAAGATTCAGCGCGCAGGCCTTCACTGTCTTTGTCTAAAATTTCTTTGAAGTAAGCTTTCATCTTTTCTTCCTGATTTTCATGTAGCACACTCATCTACAAAATCTAATCAGTAATAATACCTTTCTGTCATACAGTCTGTATCGAATATGATTCCAAAGCTCAAAAACAGAGTAATGAGAACCGGCTGCTCAAAATATTCACCCAAAATTCAATATTTCAATGGAAACTGTCCTGTAATTGCCTTGCTTCAATTCCCAGCTGCAATTACAATTTTTAGTTCATTTATCAAAAAAATAGGCATCTTTACACAGTCATTGAGCTCTTGAAATAATTTATCTGTTATTACACTTACATCTGAGTCAGAATCCAATAAGATATCAACAGCAGTTCCTCATTCTTCTCCTGTAACAGTCAGTTTAACTACATCCTTAGTACATTCATCTTTCCCGAATAAGTCTTCTGTAATCTTGCTTCCATTGTCGTATGTGCATAGCTTGTAATATGCTACCAGAAAAAGGAAGTTAGTCCACCTGGAAAGACGATATCGAGTTTGATCTGATGACGGCATATGCCACTGGGGGGATAGTAGATGCACTGATAATGGTTTCAGTGTGTTTTGCCAACAGTTAGCATAGTGGCAAAGCTACCAGAATGCCATCTATGTCTAACTTATAATAGGGAATGCTCACAGTCAGAAAGCTCAGTATGGTGCAAATGAGTAGAAAGCAGGCAACCATGTCACAGACATGCTCATGCTTCCTGCAGCCAACTGAGTGAATTTGAAAGTGGTCAAATTGTGGCCTTCTGAGTGGCGGATTGGTCTTTGAGAGAATGACCACACAAGTTGGACAAGCTGCATCAGTTGTGCAACAGTGCTGGTATCAGTCGTCACTTGAACATTCTTAGACCCATGGACGAGGTTCTGGATGTCCACATAGCACAGATAGATGTCTGCCATTGTAAGGGCAACAGTGGAAAATGGTACAGTTACCACAGTACAGATAAGAGGGCTTGTGAGCTCGGACAAGTCAATATGAACTATTCAAAATTGATTATTAGTAGTGGGACTATGGTCACGAACACCTCTACCCTGTCATCCACTCACGCCACAGCATTGATGTGCACGGTTCAACTGCTGCCACCAGAGGATCGTGTGGAAGATGGAATGGCATGCCATATTGTTCAGCGATGAAAGCAGATTCTGCATGCACGCAAGTGGTTGTTGTTTATGCGTGTGACACAGAGCTGGTGAGCATTGTCTCATCGAGTGCATTTGCCCAAGACACATTGGTGGAATAAGCTTCAACTCGTTTCTGGAGGGGACTCTAGTCAGTGCACAGCATGTGCAGAATGTTGTTAGACCCATTCTTTTGCCATTCTTGCAACAGAAAGGTGATGTGTTGTTCCAACAGGTTAGTCCTCACCCACACTCTGGTCGTGAAACTCCAGTTGCTCTGCAGGACATGCAGCAATTTTCCTTGGCCAGCACAATCTTCAGGTATGTCTCCAGTTGAGCACATGTGGTATTTGATGGGATAAGAAGTGACTCTTCCAATTCATCAGCCAACAACTTGCACAAAACTACAAAAACATGTCATGCAGGCATGGTATAAGGTATCCCAGAAGTGTATTTGCCATCTGTACGATTGACTGGATGCCAGTTTCAGTGCCTGCATTGCTGCCCGGAAAGGGTACGCCTCATACTAATATGAGCATTTTAGCATGGGTCAGTAACTGGTGCCACAGAGCCATTTTTGCTATTGATCTGTAAACGTAATCATTTTATGTACTCCATATACATTGTTGCAACAATAAATCTTGACTGAATTGGAAACCTCTAAAAGAGTGTACCAATATTTTTTTTTTTTTTCTGGCATTGTAGTTTGTATTGCTATAGGTGATGTCATGTTCATAGATACAGTGTTGGAATGGATCACATCCAGAACTAAAATCAATTATTTTGTAAATCCTGATGTGGAACCCCATGAGAATTTCCTCTACATTGTGGCAATTGATTGTAAGTCTTGCGATCATCATTCGTGTCATAAGTCTTGCGATTGTCATTCATCTGGAATTCACGATGATACTCCTGCCATTGTGTCTTATTGTTACCTGCGGTTGTCATACTTTCTTGGTTCATTATTATAATTCCATCAATTTGCTGCACTGAAGTTCCATTCATTATGATTTCATTTTTTCGGTGCTTCATTGCCTCTGTTTCTTACACTGGAATGATTGCTCTCACACCACCTTCTCATGGTGCTGAGAATTTCAGTTCGCTCTACACTAAAATGTGTGTTGTCACTGTCTTTGTATCACATGTGGGCTAATCTCTCATGAACAGACAATGTTAATTGCTGTGTGAGAAAACTATGATGTTTTTGTCTTTGATAGGCTTTTTCATATGTTCGTTACAGCGCCAATACCTCTACAATAATTCACAAATGCTACTGTCACTTTGACTGTATAGTGGTGGTGTCAGTAATGTAGTCTCGGCTGTCCACTGTTGTTTGACTGACCAAAACCTATTCAAAAAGGGACCTGAAATTCACTGAAATTATTGTTATTATCAGCTACCCCATACATGTGCACTGTATTTCACGTTGCTCACCCAGATATCTAGTTTTTGTTTCTTGGAATGCCATGTTTGAATTGACACATGAAAGTAACAGGATGCAATTACTTAGTTGGTTTGAAGTCGGAAAACTTGCATCTACCAATACTGATATCAACAGTCAAGTTTGGCATTGCACACAGCATATTATGACATTTCTCTTGTACCATATTATTGAATTTTTTCTTCTACCATATGTTCATCTAAAGCAGATTGCTGCTTGTTTTCAAATTCAGCTGCCTCCTCCATGTGTTGTTCCTGTATGCCAGCTACCATTTTAATGAGTGACTGTTACAGTAGTAATCAGCGTTTTTTATTGTGATCTCTGCTTTGTGTTAATTGATTTTACCTTCTACCTGATTGAGTGTGGTTTTATTGTGTGCACGATCATCGTCTTGCTTAAATTTTAATGCTTCAGCTTCTGATTTAAGCTTGAATTGTTCCATCATAACTTTGTTACGTGACTCATCGTTTATTCCTGTGAACACTGATGAGTTCCTTTTGTAATTTTTCTGTTGCTTCTCTGAATTCTTTTTGACTTCATTCTTCACCTGATTTAATTTGTGATTACGATCATTAGTTCACTATTTAATATCATTATTAATTGTCTTGATGTACTCAAACAATTGACTTAATCCAACCATCCACGTTTAATGACTATTGTGCTGTCACTTGGTTAGAAACAAGCAACCATAGAACTCATTATTGAGCTCTGATCTTACTTATTCTTAGGGTCATACTGTAGCAAAGGATTAGGAAAATTTATGACATGGTTGTGGGAGAATTGCCCTGTTTTTCAATTCAAAACATTCCGTAGCTTTAAAATGACTCCCACAAAATTCTGTGGCAGGCACAAGTTAAGTGTTGTGAATAAACCTTTTGAGAAACCTTTGAAACGGAAATGTACATGGAAGTGTGGGGATGATATGAAAATATCTCAGACAGAGTGTGTTTTGGTAAAATAATGATCCAAGAATTGAAGAGGACAGCAAAAAATTATTGAGGTGCTGACATTGAAGCAGCAGAAATATTGGAATAATGAAACTCAGACTGCCTGGGAAAACCACGTAAGAAAATGGTTATGAAAGTAGCAAAAATTCATGGATGGAGGATATGTAAAATAAGGAAAAGGGGGGAATCACTGTCCTATAGCAGATCAATGTGTGGAGCACAGTAACGCATAACAGAAAATAGCTTTCACATCAGCTCTTTTTTCAGCAGTAGTACACACATTTACACATGCAAACACACAGGAACCAATATGCACACTCCTGTGGCCATGGCAAGCCTAACTTGTCTTGAATGGCTCTGGGATGGTTGTGTATGCGTGGTTGTTGGTGTGAATTTGTGTACTAGTGCTGGAAAAAGTGCTGTTACTTGAAAGCTAGTGTGAATGCTGTTTTCTGTTATGTGTTACTGTACACCATGCATCGATCCATTATGAGTAAATGATTATTGACATAAAAAACCAATGGAATTGCCTTAAAGGGGTGTACTAAATGCACCAGAAAAGATGCTAGAATTAAATAACGCAAAAGAGAAACAGCCATGGGTAATAAATAAACCTGAAAATAACCACACATCAATCCTGTATTAGATGCATCAAGAATTCTTGCAAGTGTACTTTATTGAGGAATGGCTGGGAAAATTGGAAAGCAGTCTAGAAGAGGGCTAGTTTGGTTTTAGGAGCTCTTTTAGCACTTTGTTTAGCAGTGCAAAATGAGGAAAAATGAGGAAACCGACATCTATAGATTTGGAGACTTTTGATAATATGAAATGGAATAAAATGTTGTTTATTCTTAGAGAGTCTGTTTTCCTGTCCAGGGTTAGGAGGATAATCTATTCTTTCTACATGAAACTGCTTGGAGTGGTCAGCATTAATGAAATTACTTTGGCTAGATCAAACCTTTTCTTTAGTGCAATGGTTAATTCGTTGTACTTGAGAGATCAGTGCTGACAAAAAAAATAAAGATCATAAATGAACCATTGTGGAACTATGGCCATAAAATGAGAGCCAATCAGTGCAAACACATGAAAATGTGTGCATTTAACATAATTTGTCCCAGCCAATGCATATTATGTTAAAATGAGTGTAGATAATTAAGCTGAAAAGTCAGAACCAGGCAGACTTGATATTCATGACCATGCTTGGTTTGATTAGATGTTATTTTTCTGTTTCATTAACTGGATAAAGCTTGACATTCAACTAAATACACTAAAATTACCATAATACCATTAATTATTAAGATTATATGTTGTACTGCAATAAGGAAGTCAACATGTGTTTTAATTTTAATGTGTCATTAAAAATACAGTCAGTGTGAATAAACTTTTATTGTAAGAGGTAGATCAATAACTGAAAAAAAGAAAGAAAGAGAGAGAGAGAGAGAGAGAACTCAAATTTAAAACAGTGTTAGTGTCTCAGGTATGTCTCCATTTCTTCTCCCCAGTAACTGATAGAAGTTTCTTTCTGTAACTCACTAAAAAGGTGATGTTGTCAAAGAAATGATTGCATCATTATTTTCAAAATTGTGTCAGATTGAAAATTATTGTTTTGGCCTCAGAAATTCTTGCAATCAGCTCTTCATGGCTGTTGACTTCCACAGACTGGTTGCAGAATGGCTACTGTTTTGTGGCCATAGTTCCACAACAATACACAACAGTTACTTTGTGGTTTCACTTAAAAACGCTGTTGTTATTGTGTTTTTTCACTGAAGAATACGGAAAACTAACTCTTTTCAAGGTTAGGAAATGACTGAAAGAACTCAGTAACGGTTGCCAACAATGACATAAATGTTTCTACATTCTTAATGGAAAGTAAACAAATTTACATGTATAATAATCTTTGCTTCTCTGGATCTTCTGGAAAACTACTGCAGATACTTCTCTGGTACATATTTTATTAGATTGACCAGACCACTTACAGCAAAATAAATGGAAGTTGTTCTTTAGTTTAATCTTGAGCAGTTTCACGATGGCTTCATATTAGCGAAGTTGCTAAAGTTCAGGCAAAATCTTATTAGCCATAACTCCCTAACTAAAAATTTGCAGGCCTATGTTTATATGAACTTTTTTCTTTAGTTTTACTTGTAGAATAACATATTAAAATATTTGCATATCTTTGTGAATCACCCAGTATATTAGTTTTAATCTGTTTAGTGAAAGCATATCAGTTAGAAACAATCAATTAAAATTGTTTGGTCAAAATTTAACACAAATAAATACCTATACAGTTAGAATCATAAATATATATTTAGTTGTTGAACTTTTTGTGTGGTGTATGACAGTTGTATCATAAGAAGTAATTCTCTTTGTTTATTTTTCAGGACACTATAGTTTGTATGGCAGTAATATTTGCAGTGTATTTCTATTGATTACTTACTGCACAAAAACTTTGGTAAGCTGTGTGCATACAGTCTATTGTTTATACTCATTTTCTTTTGTGCTGAATATTTATTTGATCTGTTTATATGTTGAAAAGTAATGATATTATGGTGTGTTGCACAGTTACATCCATAGGATGAAGTTGAATGTGTGAAATAAACTTGTAGGCATAATTTATTTCATAAAAATTGGTTCTGATGTTCTGTATCATGAATTAATGTGCTGACCTAAATTATATTGCTGTTTGTATACAAAATATGTGTTTATTATTTGTATATATTAATCTCACATTTTTACGTGGACCCTGTACAGAGGCATGCTGGGGGCAGAAGATCCGATTAGCTCGTAGTTCATTGGCAGCTCAGACAAGCCCCACATCCTTCTCCCAGGAATCCAGCGTACAGCTTGTAAAAGAACCTCCCATGGCAGCCAGCTTACAGCTTATATAAGAAAAGAATGTATAATTGGGTAATGAGTCACAGAAGTCTCATAAAAATTGATGGTGAATCATTAGAAGGAGCAGTTACGACATTGACCATCACCAGGCAAAACACCGCATATGAGTCAACAGTATTCACGCAATAGTTACTGATCATTACAGCACACAATACTGTTACATAGCTTTTGTTGGCAAGAGCTGTAAACATTGGGGAGCAGCCCAAAATCAGCTGACTTCCATTGATCGTAGAGGGGCCAAGTAAATGTTTGTGATTAGTAGTTGTTATTGCTCACAGCCCATTTACATGTATTGAAGCCAAAGATAAATTACACTGATAAGAAATTAGGTGGATCTTTTTGTGAAACTACTACTACGTCTACATCCATATTCTGCAATTCACAGTGAAGCACACAGTACAGAATTTCCCATTATAACAGTTATTAGGGCCTCTTCTCGTTTCATTCACACATGGAGCACAGCAATAATGACTGTTTAAATGCGTCTGTGAGTACGCTGTAATTATCTCCCTACAGGAGTGATAAGTAGAGGATTTTAGCATATCCCTAGAGCCATCATTTCAAGCTTGTTCATGAAACTTCATTAACAGGATTTCTCGGGATAGTTTGCATCTATCTTCAAGTGCCTGGCAGCCCAGTTTCTTCAACATTTCTGTAACATTTTCCTGTGGGTCAGACAAACCTCTGACCATTTGTGCTGCCCTTCTCTATAGGCTATACATTCAATATCCCCTATTAGTTCTATTTAGTACAAGTCCCACATACTTGAGCAAAATTCCAGGATGACTTACACAAATGATTTGTAAGTAATCTCCTTTATGGACTAATTGCACATCCCTAGTATTCTTCCTATAAACTGAAGTGTGCCGCATGCTTTACTCGAGTCTGAGCTTATGTGATAATTCCATTGCATATTCCCTCAAAGTGTCACATCCAGCCATTTGTATGAGTTGACTGATTTAAAGCACATTGCCAGTCTTTACACCACTTTGAAACCTTACCAAGGTCTGACTGAATATTTGTGCAGCTTCCTTCGGATAGTACTTCATTGCAGGTAACTGTATCATCTGCGAAAGCTTGAGGTTACTATTAATATTGCTGCAAGATATTAATGAGTTCACCAGAAAAAATGTATACACTCTTTGTCAGGCTCTATTGAGATATTGGTATTGTCATTTGATTTGAGTTACGAGTGTGTTGTAGAATGGTCTTTAGCTCAACAGTTGTTAGTACTTTCATCTCAGTATTGAGAAAACAAGATGGTTGGAGCACGCTTGACATTCGAGCAGTGAAAAAGTATTGTGAGGTGGTTCTTTATGTTTGATGATGATAATAATCCGTGCAACATCAGTGGAAGTGGGAATTTCAAACAGAACCACCAACCCGCTTAACAATTAAATGCATCATTGACAAGTCTGAATTGTATGGAATAATTTGTGATATATGCAAAGGAAGATCAGGAAGACAGCGTACAGCTACAAATCTTGCTTTGTTGGCTCTCTTGTTGGAAACTTTTATTTATTCTCCACAGATGTCTGCTATGCAATGTGCGCATGAAGTTGGGGGTTAGCAGTAAAAGTGTACGAAGAATTCTGAAAGCTGCAAAGTGGAAAGTTTACAGTCCATGATTACTGCACGCAATTAATGATGACAATCCTGATCGCCAAATGCAATTTTGCGAATGGTATCAGCAAATGGTAACTGCTGAGGAACAATTTGTGATGAAGGTAGTGTGGAGTGATGAGGCACAATTTAAACTTATGGAACTTTGAATTGGCATAACAGTGTGTATTGGGCACTGGAAAACCTGCATGTTTATGTGGATGAAGTGGTCAAACTACCAGCGGTTCATGTGTGATGTGGAGTATCATCTAGGGGCTTAGTAGGACCCCTTTTCTTTGATGCTACTGTCACTGGAGAAGTGTACCTGGAAATGTTATACACATCAATTTTGCCAGGTATACGTGCACTTTTTGGAGCTGATGAAGAGGTCTTCCACCAACAGGATGAGGTGCCACCACACTACCAGCTAGCCATACGAGCCTTCCTGGATGACGATTTTCTGGGGCATTGGGTTGGATGAAGAGGGCCAGTTGAGTTTCCTCCATGGTCGCCAGATCTAACATCTATGGACTTTTACTTGTGGGAAACTGTGAAAGATAACATCTGTCAATGTAAGCCACGCACGCTGGATGAACTTCGCCCAGTACATTATAGTGATGTGTGCAGTGATCTCCACTGTAACATTGACTGACATTGTTGCTGTTACCGCTCGTTGTTCTGTTATGTGTATAGCTGCCAACAGTGAACATTTTGAACATTTAAAGAAATCTGGTGCTAAACTGAAGGCTGTACAACTTGTGTGATCAATTATTAAATGTAAAATAAACACATATGTAATACTTTTTGTTCCTTAAAGTGTGCATACATTTTTGTGGCGGACTCTGTATACAACATGAACAGCAAGGTTCCAACACACTTTCTTGGGGTATACTTGAAGTTACTTCTACATCACTTGATTCTTTTTCATCCAAAAAATCCTCAGTTCGGTTACAAATATTGGTTGATACACCATATGACAGTACCGTGATAACTAGCTTAGTATGGAATCAAATGCTTTTCGAAAACTAAGAAGTACTGCATCTACCTATCTTGGTCTGTGGCAGTCAGCCAGTCACCTGAAAAAAGTGCAAGTTTAGTTTCACATTAGCATCATTGTGTACTACTGTCTAGTGTTGTTGTTGTTGTTGTTGCTTTTTTCAGTCCAAAGACAGGTTTGATGCAGCTGTTCATGCTACTCTATCCTGTGCTAGCCTCTTCATCTCTGAGTAACTACTGCAACCTACATCCCTCTGAATCTGCTTACTTTATTCTTCTCTTGGTTTTCCTTCTACTATTTTTATCCCCCCTGATCCCCTCCAGCACTAAATTGGGGATCCCTTGATGCCTCAGAATGTGTCCTATCAACCATTCCCTTCTTTTAAACAGGTTTTACCACAAATTTCTCTTCTCCCCAATTCTATTCCCTACCTTCTCATTAGTTACATGATCTACCTATTGAATCTTCAGCAATCTTCTGTGGCACCATGTTTCAAAAGCTTCTATTCTCTTTTTGTGTAAACTGTATATCATTCATGTTTCACTTCCATACAAGACCACACTCCATAAAAATATTTTCAGAATGGACTTAATGACACTTAAATCTATACTAGATGTTAATAAATTTCTCTTCTTCAGAAATGCTTTTCTTGCCATTGCCGGTCTACATTTTACATCCTCCCTACTTCAACTATCATCAGTTATTTTGCTTCCCAAATAGCAAAACTCATTTACTTCTGTAAATGTCTTATTTCCTCGTTTTTCTTTTGTTGATGTTCATCTTATATCCTCCTTTAATGTAGTGTCCATTCTGTTCAATTGCTCTTCCAAGTCCTTTGCTGTCTCAGACAGAATTACAATGTCAGCAGCAAACCTTGAAGTTTTTATTCCTTCTCCCTGAACTTTAATTCCTACTCCAAATTTTTCTTTTGTTTCCTTTACTGCTTGCTTAATAAACAGACTGAATAACATCGGGAATAAGGTACAACCCTGTGTCGCTCCCTTCTCGACCACTGCTTCCCTTTTGTTCCCCTTGACTCTTATAACTGCCATCTGGTTTCTGTACGATTTGTAAATAGCCTTTTGCTCCCTGTATTTTACCCCTGCCACTATAGAATTTGAAAGAGTGTATTCCAATCAACATTGTTGATAGCTTTCTCTAAGTCTACAAGTGCTATAAATGTAGATTTGCCTTTCCTTAACCTATCTCCTATGAAAAGTCATAGGGTCAGTATTGCCTCACGTGTTCCTCTGGAATCCAGACTGATCTTCCTCGAGGTCAGCTTCTACCAGTTTTTCCATTCGTGTGTAAAGGATTCATGTTAGTATTTTGCAGCTGTGACTTATAAAACTGATAGTTTGATAATTTTTACACCTGTCAATACCTGCTGTCTTTGGAATTGGTATTATTGTACTTTTCTTGAAGTCAGAGGGTATTTTGCCTGTCTCATACACATTGCTCGCCAGATGGAAGAGTTTTGTCATGATTGGCTCTCCCACAGCTCAATAGCTCTAATGGAATGTTGTCTATTTCCAGGTCCTTGTTTTGACTTAAGTCTTTCAGTGCTTCATCAAATTCTTCATGCTATATCATACCTCCCTTCTCATCTTCCCCTGTGTCCTCTTCCATTTCCATACCATTGCCCCTCAAGTACATCTCCCTTGTATACAGATCCTCTGTATACTCCTTCCACCATACTGCTTTCCCTTCTTTGCTTAGGACTCATTTTCCATCTGAGCTCTTCATATTCATGGTTCCTATTTCTCCAAAGGTCTTTTTGATTTTCCCGTGGGAGTATTTATCTTACCCCCTAGTGATATATGCTTCTGTATCCTTACATTTGTCATCTAGCCATTCCTGCTTAGCCATTTTGCACTTCCTGTCAATCTCATTTTTTAGACGTTTGTATTCCCTTTGGCCTGCTTCATTTATTGCACATTTATATTTTCTCCTTTATCAATTAAATTCAGTGTCTCTTGTGTTACCCAAGGATTTCTACTTGACCTTGTATTTTTACGTACTTGATCATCTGCTGCCTTCTCTACTTCATATCTCAAAGCTATCCATTTTTCTTCTAAGGTATTCCTTTCCCCTGTTCTTGTCATCATTCCTAATGCTCCCTCTGAAACCCTCCACAACCTCTGGTTCTTTCAGTCTATCCTGGTCCATCTCCCTAAATTCCTGTCTTTTTGCAGTATCTTTAGTTTTAATCTGCCCCAATAAATTGTGATCAGAGTCCACATTAGCTCTGGAAATGTCTTAAAGTTAAAAATCTGGTTCCTAAATCTCTGTCTAACCATTATATAATCAATCTGAAACCTTCCAGTGTCTCCAGGTCACTTCCACATATATACAACCTTCTCTCATGATTTGTAAACCAAGTGTCAGCTATGATTAAATTATGCTCTGATCATAATTCTGTCAGGCAGTTTTCTCTTTCATTCCTTTCCCCCAGCCCATACTCACCTACTACTTTTCCTTCACTTTCTGTTCCTGCTATTGAATTCCAATCCCCCATGACTATTAAATTATCAGATCCCACAACTATTTGGATAATTTCTTTTACCTCATCATACATTTTGTCAATCTCCTCCTCATCTGTGGAGCTAGTTGGCATATAAAGTTGTACTGCTGTGGTGAGTGTGGGCTTCATATCTATCTTGGCTACAATAATGTTTTCACTATGCTGCTCATAGTAGTTTACCAGCGTCCCTGTTTTCTTAGTCATTATTAAACCTACTCTTGCATTATTGTTATCTGATTTTGTATTTATAACCCTGTATTCACCTGACCAGAAGTTGGGTTCCCGTCCCACCAAAATTCACTAATTCCCACTATATTTAACTTTAACTTATTTATTTCCCTTTTTAAATTTTCTAACCTACCTGCCTGATTAAGGGATCTGACAGGCCATGCTCCAATCCGTTAGAACACCAGCTTTGTTTCTCCTGATAACGATGTCGTCCTGAGAAGACCCCCGCCCGGAGGTCTGAATGGGGCATTTTTTTTACCTCTGGAATATTTTACCCAAGAGGATGCCATCCTCATTTAGCCATACAGTAAAGCTATATGCCCTCGGGAAAAATTACAGCTGTAGTTTCCCCTTGCTTTCAACTGTTTGTAGTACCAGCACAGCAAGGCTGTTTCAGTTGATGTTACAAGGCCAGATCAGTCAATCATTCAGAGTGTTGCCCCTGCAACTGCTGAAAAATCTGCTGCCCACCCTCTTCAAGAACCACATGTTTGTTTGGTCTTTCAACAGATACGCTTCCATTGTGGTTGCACCTATGGTACAGTTGTCTGTATTGCTGAAGCATGCAAGTTTCCTCACCAGTGGCAAGGTCAATGGTTCATGGTCTAGTGAGTGCCATTTATTTCTGTAGAAAGAGAGTTGCAGTGCGACCACTTTTCGAGAAGAAAATTGCCACTATTAACTTGTGACACTTCACATTCTTTCATGGATATTGATTGGTTAAGGTCAACACTTAATCAATACATATTTTTCTACACTGAACTTGTAACTCCAGTTTTCAACACCAGCAATAATGTTGGCAATTTTTAAAAGTCTCTGTCTTATACAGGGTGTTAAAAATTGTTAATTATTTTGAGAAGTCAGAAAAATAAAAAGCAGTCCATTGAATATGGATCTGAAAATGCACGCTTTTTGATGTCTGGGAATTTCTTCACAATAGGTAGTAAAACACTTCTGTTTGTCATTATGTGCACAGTGGTTGAATTGACACTGGGTTAGCAGTGCGCAGTGCGATCTGATGTCTTTCTCTTTCACAATATTTCAGGTACACATTAGTCTACAGGGGATTTGATTTAATTCATGTTTGTCTTCTGCTACTGTAGTACAATAAATTGTTCACAACTCTGGGCAAGTGTCACAGTGTCTTGTCTACTCACTGGGAGTATTTTACGTTTGTGTTTACTATTAAAGTGCTGTTTGTACATATGAGTTACTCAGAAAACTTTATTATTTCTTTTCCACCACTTATTAGCAATTGGAGGCTGCCACTCCACAAGTGATACAGCAGGTATGATTTTGTACTATGGTTTAGCAAATGGAAGTAACCAGTGAGGGCGAGACCCTCTCCATTCAAAAATACCCATGTGGCAGAATGCTTTATGGTAAGCCATTTGGCTGACTTTTGTTACAGATTCTTTTGAACTCCAAAAGGTAAACACTAGAAGGGCCTCCTTCATTTGGCTCGCCTGTGATGGAGGAACATGTGCTGCATTTGTTGAACAAAAGTTCTGGAACCAATGAGTGACGATTGACAGCAATTGAATACATGACTCATCCTGTTGTCTGAGAGGTATTTCTGAACAATTACTGTTCTTTGAAGAATGTGAGATTCTTTACACTGAAGGACAGACAGTGGCATTGACAGAGACGGATTTCATGATGAGTACCTCCTATTAACAAGCTTTGTGAATGGACACCACAATGACACCTTCCCCTATGAAAAAGTGTTTGCATGACAGAAAGTATGCACTCTGGAGTACTACCACTTCTCAGAATACTCGACAAATTTTTCACCGTCCTTTTCGACTTATATCTGCTAATTTTGAATCAATCTTATTTGCTTCTGACCAATTCTGATGTTAGCAGGATTATTTTCCAACAGTATATAGCATTAGAGTGTAGCACATAATTTTCATTTAAAAAAACAATACCATTGTTTGATACAGATGTTTGTTCACTCATCAGTGAAGTATCCATAAGGATGAAATTTCCCTTGGAGGTAATAATGCAGGATTTTCAAATACGGCTCCATTGTTATTTTGTACAATTTTGTCTGGAGCAATATTGTTTTTCTCTAGTGATACAGGTGCAGAAGGGAAATATTTTCAGCCCTTAGAGCCATAATAATAAGTGTAGAAAGCAAATTGTACAAAATACTGGTGAAATATGTTATTGTCAGTTGTAACTCTAGGATATACAGTGGGCTCTCTCAAAACTTCTGTAGTGCATCTTGTACAACTGTGGCTTTGGCATCTGTAAATGAAATTATTCTTGATCATATCATTTGCCTTTATGGAAGAACAAAATAATCTGCATTCTTGACCTTAGAGGATTTTAGTTTGTTCAACTAAAAAAAATATAGAACAACAAATGCAACACAAAGTGTGGAAGAAGCTCTTCATTGTGAGGTGAATAAAATACCACAAGATTTACTGGGGTATTCCATGTTAAACTTCAAAATAATAGTTCAGGGGTAAATAAGCATCAATATCCTATTAAGCTGTTCTATAAAGAATAGTTAATTCTTTGTTTTGGTAAACAATCACCTCAATTAAAAAATGCAAAAGACTTAACATAAAAAAATAATTATGCAGCCTCATTTAATGGACCTTCATATCTACATGTAAGATGCTATATTTTACTTATAAGTGGGTAATAAGAATTGTGCAGATGTGCCACCTAATTGCTTTGGGAGCGAAGGGACAATAACATTGATGATGTATACCGACTATGGTCACTGGGTTTTTTTAATAACTAAATATTTTGGGTGGAGCTGTGGAATACATTCATCTTAACTAGTGAGGAATATAGCAAATTCAAAATACTGAAAGAGCTATTAAACACAGCTATTCTCATATCTCCTCTGAAAAAGTGTCTGCCACCCACCTGTTGAGCCATGTCAGTGTGCCCTGCTGATCCTTGTCTAAAGTGAAATGACCATCCAACCATTTCTTCATGATCAGTTTAAGAAGTTGAAGTAGCATCAGATTGGGTACTGTCATGCAGTGGAATAAGATAGAAGCCTCTTTATTCTGAATTACTTTGTGCAGTACTTGCAATGTTTCACAATGTGCAGCCACACTAGTTGTCCTGCCTGACAGTATGAGTTCAACAAACCAAAGATTTGTAATCATAAGCATTTTGTTGCTACATGTTCACTGAAAGTTTTCTGCTAAATGTCCGCTGAAAGTTTTCAGCTTGTTTGAGGGAGTGAGTATGCATCCACTATTTTGCCATGAACTTTTGAAAGAACTCCATGGTTCATCATCTGTCACACGTATGTTCAGTAAGTCTTTGCCTTTTTCCTTGTTCCACAGCAGTAATTTTAACACCATCACCTATCAGCCAAGTTGTATTGTCAATCAACATTTAGGGTGCCCACTGTGCACCAAGCTTCTTGGTAATGGTGCTGACTCTGAAATTTCTGGGAGTTGATAATTGTAAATGTGTCTCAAACTGCTTCATCTGTTTGCTTATTAAAGACTTCTTTCTTTCATCACCTGCAACATTCCCGCTTATCTTAAAAGAAGAAGAAGAAGAAGATGATGATGATGACGATCCTGCACCACTCTCTCATTGTTGTAAAGTTGTGACCATGCTCATTGTAAGATAAATTTTTGTCTCATTATTCTTCTCCACTAGAACTTGTCAGAAGAGTTGACAGTATGCACTATGTTTATTTGCTCTGATTATGCACTTGTTCCAGCACCTTTTCCAAGCTTGGAAGCACTCCTGGAACTGACTTTTCATTAGGCTGTTCAGTTCTGTGAGCAATTCTGTTTTATCTCATCAATAGTGGCAAAATTATGTCTCTTCGTGGTTCTCCTCAGCCTCGGGAACAGAAGGATTTTTCAGGGGGCCATGTCCGGTGGATATGGTGGCTGGGGCAACATGATGTTGTTGTTGTTGTTTTTGCCAAAAAATCATGAACAATCATCAAGGTACAAGTGGGAGCATTATTGGGAGACAATTTCTGTGAGTGGTTTTGCCACATTTCCGATTGTCTTCTGTAGATTGCTTCATGCAGCTGGCGCACATAACTTCCAGGTACTGTTATTTCTTATTAACTGTACAGCCTTAAGACAGGAACTCATGATGCACTATCCTACTGTAATTGACCTACAATGAGGAGAAGAACCTTCATATGTGATCAAACCTATCTATATTTCTTTCTTACTTCTTCTTTTTGCAGTCTTGGCTCTTCAAGCAGATTACATTAAGGCAGTTGGACCTTTTTGTTTCGATGTTATACCCATATTTTGTCACCTTCTTTAAAAGTTGTGAATCTTCTTCAACTTCATTCGGCAATTCCTGAGCTACTACATGTTTCATGCCAAAAAAAAAAAAAAAAAAAAAAAAAAAAAAAAAAAAAAAAAAAAAAAAAAAAAAAAATGCTTGGCATGAGCCAAAGGATAGGCTGACATCATCAGCAACCTTCCTGATGTTGATTCGGCGATTTTGCAGAACCATTTTCTTTACTTATTCCTCAATGTCTTCAGTAATTGGTATGCTAGGGCATCCAGGACAGTCATAGTCTACAACGTCTTTTCAACCCTCTTTGAAACATTCATACCACTCATAAATTCTTGTCTTGTTCGTAGCAGATTTGCCAAAAGTCACAGTCAACAGTCTGAATCCGGTGTGCTGTACTTATTCAGTTTTTCAAGCAAAATATAATACAAAAGTTTTGAGATACCTTTTTCTGAAATAAAAATTCACTGACTGCTTGAAAACACATATAGCCTTTTCAACAAACTAAATATTCAAAACAGCTAAAAATGTAAACATACATCAGGAATCAATAAAATTTTTCTGAGTTTGTGACTGCACTGTCAATATGTAAAACTAACGACGTTTCGGTCCCTAACACAAGTGACCTCCTTCAGGGTGTATTTGTTTACATGCTGCGGAAGTCTCAATTTACATACATCAGGAACATATGTACCAACAAGATAAAAAAGTTTCGAAAATTGGGCATATAAAGCCCATGGAATAAAAAATTCCTATTAATTTTTGATAACATCTCATACATGCAAAAAAAAATCCAAGTGTTAAAATTTAATAATTTACTTTATAGTGCGAAGCACAGGTGCACGGAAATTTCTAAAAATGCAAGAAACAAGAAAGCGATTAGCAAAGGGACTAAGCCTATCCGTAGAACTACAACGACTAGTATTACTACTTTTGTATTCGGGGTACATGCCTACAACAACCTGTAGTGCCCCTCACATAGGTAGGTAGCTCAATTTCGAACTGTTTTGAGTAATTATTTTCACCATCAGCCAATGAAGTTTAATCTCATTCCAGGCAATGCGCCATAAAGAATGCTAGGTGAGGGTAACTGCGTAGTTTTGTTCAATGTTGACTGCAGCAACACTTCGTAAAAGGTTATCAATGTGAGAAATGCATCTTCCCGTCCACACTTCCCTACCTATTTCTGTGCAAATTATCTTCAAACCTAAGGCTTCTATAGCACCACATCTTAAATCCTTCGATTCTCTCTATCTTCTCATGTTCCTCTCCCCCTCTCTCTTCACGATTCATTACCATACGGTGTTGTGTTCCAGTTATACTTTCTCAGAAGTTTATGCTTCAAATTAAGGTCACTGTTTGAAATGAGTATACTTCTTCCGGCCAGGAATGTGCTCTTTGTCTGTGCTCATATGTTATTTTGCTTCCAAGGTAGCAGAATTCCTTCACTTTCTACTTTGTGGTTTCAATTTTTACATTAATTTTATCACTGTTCTCATTTCTGCTAATACTCAATTTTGTCCTTCAGTTTACTCTCAGCCCATACTCTGTGTTCTGTAAACTGTTCATTTCAATCAGTATGTCATGTAATTCTGCCTCGCTTCCACTGAGCATCGCAATGTCATCAGCAAATCTTATCATTGATATTCTTTAACCCTGAATTTTAATCCCACTCTTGAAGCTATCTTGTATTTCTGTCATTGCTTCTTCGGTGTGCGGATTGGACAGTAGGATGGAAAGGCTGCATCTTTGTCGTACATCCCTTTTAAACCTGAAGCACTTCATCCTTGGTCTTCCATTCCGACTGTTCCTTCTTAATTCTCTTATACATATTGTATATTAGCTGTGTGTATTGCTTACACCTGTTTTTCTGAAAAGTTATAACACCTTTGCACCAGTTTGCATCATCAAATGTTTTTCTAGGTCAACAAATCCTATGAAGGTGTCTTGATTTTTCTTAAGTGTTTCTTCCATTATCAAGCATATCAGAACTCTCTCTCTGGTTCCTAAAGGAAAAATGATCTTCATTTAACTGATTCTCAATTTTCTTTTCCATTCGTCGTTGATGGATGAGTTGTAAACTGAATGAAAGCACTTGTTACCTCAGGATTATGTGGATGATGTTTTTCCAAATGTCAGATGGTTTGTGTCCAGTCTAATACATTCTACACATCCACATGAATAGTCGTTTGGTTGCCACTTCCTCCAAATTCTGAAGTAATGCTAGCTATGTGTCCTGCCTTATTTGGTAGCAAATCTTCTAAAGCTCTGTTGTCTTCTGGGTGTAATACTGGATCACCTGTCATCCATATCAATACCCAATTCTGTCACACCATCAGACAGTTCCTCCTCGTCGTAGAAGCCTCCAATGTGCACTTTGCATCTGTCCATCTGTTTAACAGTGGAAATCCTCTTGCACTCATAACACTGATGCCTTCGGTTTTAATTTCACCCAAAGGTTGTTTTGACTTTTCTATATGCTGATTTTCTTTCAGTCTGGGTGTGTTGTATTTTAATCAAAGAGTAAGAACTAGGTCTTGCCTCCCACATTTCATTTCATGAAATTTACTTCATGCTAGATGTCATGACGGAAGGTCTCACTGATGAATACAGATTATGAGTATTCAGAAGTCACATTCCATCTGCATACATTTCTTAAGTTGTCAGCCAATGCATTCTGAACATCAAAGTCACCAACTTCCTAGAATGTTTAGACGCTTGCCTCACATTGCTTTCATCCACAGTCTTGAAACATTTAAGAGAAAGTGGCATGTAGGTGCTACATACTTTTTATCTGCAGTGTTTCCAGAACAAGGTACACACACTGATGGAAAAATAAATAATGTAGAGTAACAAAATTTTGGGAACACATTTGTCTAGGTAACATACTTAAGTGATTAACATTGCAAGATCACAGGTTAATGTTAAGTGTGAGATAAGCCACTGCAAATGTGAAATTCTGGCACTTTAATTATCCGTGTGACTGCAAGAATGTTGAATGCAAACATGGAAATGTGCATGCGTTTTGCTAGATGCCGGATGTCAGTTTGTGAGATAGAGTTTCATGCCTGTTCCACTTGGTCATCCCATCTTGATTCGAGACAGATCTCGTGTAACCACAAGAGTGCTCCCACTGTCATACAAAATAGCACCCCACACATAACTCCAGATGTAGGTCTACTGTGTCTAGCACATAGACAGGTTGGTTTCAGACCCGTAACTGGCATCCTTCTAAGCAACACACGAGCATCACTTGGACCAAAGCAGAACCAGCTTTTATCAGAAAACACAGTACCTGCACTCTGCACTGCAGTGAGAAGTGGTTTAGGGGTCAGGGGAATACATGCTACAGGTTGTCTGGCTGTGAACTGGCCTTGAAGTAACTGAGTTGTAACAGTTCGCTGTGTCACTGCAGTGTCAACTGCTACTAAATTTGCTATTGCAGATGCAGTGTGCCAGAGCCGTATGCCGAACTCAATGGTCTTCACTCTCAGTAAAGCCACGGGCTGTCCTGAGCAGCCCAAACTCCTTGCAACCTGCGACCATACATTTTGGTGACAAAACGCTGCCAGCAATCGTGTTCAATGGCTACATTCCTACCCAGTCTTTCTGTTATAGTGCAAAAGGAACGTATTGCTTCTCATAGCCCTGTTACATGACCTCATTTAATCTCAGTAGGTGACAATAATGGCACCTCCATCACCTTAAAGGCATTCTTAACTAACATCAATTCACTAAATCCAGCTTCAAAGATAGCCCATGCTCACGGCCGTTACAGTGTGTATTTAAAAGGAATTTGACTTGCAGCCTCATAGCGGCACTACTAGCACTGGCACAACATTTGAATATATGTCATCTTTCGAATGTAGAAACACACCTACCAACTTCCGTTTATGTTGCACAACTACTCTTTGGTGTTGCAATTATTTTTTCTATCAGTGTATTCTTGGCCTGTATTACACATCTTCTGCTTAAACTTTCCTTGTGTGGTGTCTCTCATCCTCTTCTGAGAAGACCTCTTCAATTGTTCTGCCCTCTGCCGCTTCATAACAGGTAATTGAGACAGTGAGCGAGTGCTCAATATTAAGGCCAATTTCAAATGATTTGCAGATTATTTGAATACCAACAAAGATTTTTTTTATCATCATAATCTGTATTATTATTATTATTATTATTTCTTGTAGGAATAAAAAAGAAGAAATATGCATATTCACACTACCAAGCTGTCAGAAGCAGCTATTCAATAATAGCCTCATATTTCATGCATTTCAGGAACATAATGGTATGTACATTTACTTGCCATTATGTTCCTGAAACATACTAAGCACAACAGTTTTGGAAATTTAAATATCTGTGAGTCATTGGGAATGTAATCAGGAGTCTGTTCAGATATATCATGATCACATTAAGGACATTTTTGTTCTCTTGCAGCTCATAAAATGTGGCTATAATCTTAAAAAACATACTTTGGGTCCCTCATGTTGCCAGTTGTTTTACTTGTCACTTGCCATTCTGTTACTGCAACATGTAGCCATTGTCATTTACCATGAAGCTTCACCCTCACATTTGTACTCTTTAGTGTTGACTCTACAACTCAAAATACATGGCAGTGGCACTTACCATTGTGTTCCCCCAAGCTGCTCAATTAATATGACCCAATGGAGTTCTTGCCTTGCCTGTATTGCAGCCTCGGTGAGAGAGATCCTGGTATTTGTTGAAAATGTTTTTGGAACCCTTGTCAAGACCATGTAGGTAATTTGTCCCGCACTCCCTTGGTGTGCACTTGTGTGTTACAGTCTTTACTAGTTAACAAAGTCTCCATATAATTTTGGGGAACTGAGTAATTTTTTTCCCTCTTTCCTTGTTGAGATCTTGATGAACTTGCTCCACTGAACAATGTTGCTATTGAATCATCTCAGATTGAACATATGTTTCTATAATGGAGATGAGAGTTTTGTGTTGTTTTTCCCTTAGTGTACTGCAACATTTGTAAAAATGTTTTGGTTATGTTCAAGTTTTCCATGTATTCTTTAGTGTTTAAAGTAAAGTAATGTCAGAACAATTTCTTTGAAAAGGATACATCTTACATCCTTAGTGAAATTGTCAACAAGGTATTAAACACTATGGTTCATTTGAAATTGTAGGAATGTTATATAATGAAAAGTGTGTGTGTGTGTGTGTGTGTGTGTGTGTGTGTGTGTGTCAGTCAGATAGCAATACTGATACTAAATTGGAACAAATGGCTTAATATATGTGCTGTATGTTTTGGTTATTTTAGGTTCACACATCCTCTTGATTCCTCCAAATCTGTGTAAAGCATGAGGAGATACAAGAAATAAGTCATATACCAAACATTTTTTGACCAGTGGTTTCATTAAGAATAAAAACAATGTAATAATACTTTAAAGTCATATACAGTGTACTGACACTGAAAATTCTTAGATAATACATCATAGTAGCAGAAATACTTTTCAAAGCTGCAGAAAGCACCACTGTAGAATAAACATACTCTGAATAATATAAAAATAATGTTTTCCAGCAATGTTTCAATATCTGCAATTTAAAATTAAATAAAATCTCCATATTACATACTATTAACATGTACAAAATACTACCATACAAGAGCTGATGTTATTAAAGTATTTACAAATAGTAGTAATGAAATATAGTAAAGATAAAATATACCATTTCTTTTTCCTCAGATGAAAGTCAAAAAACTTAGTTTCATAGACACACAGTAATTACAATTTATATGGTCATTACTCTATTATCATCACATATACATATATATATGTATCTATTTTCAAACAATGGAAATTCCATTGTCATTCATACTCATTTCTACATTTGGCTCCAGGTGCAAAACATATATGGTCCCTTTAATTTTGACCATGAGTGAATTGAACAACAGATAAAGTGAATGTATTCCAGAACAAAAAGTAAAATATTACTAGCCCTACACTGAAATGTATATATACTCTGGACATAACAGTAACAATAAATTTTATACACTTTTACAGACGTTACAAATTTACAAGTAGATACAAAATATTTTCTGTTCACATATCTCTTTTTCTTTAAGTGTTTTAATGGAATCAGTCTTTTATGCAATAAACTGTACACAAATTCCAGTCAGTACGATTGAACATGAAAATACGCTGACAACAAAGAACAAAAAAAATGAAATTACTGTCACTAATAACAGAAATTTAAGCTTTGGTACAGGCTCGTGAGAGTACTCATTCATAGCAGGATGTAAACAAACAAAAATTAGCAAAGACAATCACCCACTTGTAGCCGATTGATGTATCATGCATAACAACATGTACCAGCTCAGAGATTTATTAGCTTTGAATTAAAGGAGGTCTGGATCAGAAACTAGTATAGACTGTGTTGTTTCGAATTTCTATGTGCTACACACAAATCAGATACAAGCTGCCTTTCCAAATTCTTGTTTACAAAATGGTATTTGATTTATATATATTACAGTTAAACTACATTAGCAACCGTGCTCAATTCTATGTATTGTGTATTTCAGTCCATCACAGCAACAGATAAATTATGCACGCTAAACCAGATTTCTTTTTTTTTGTTTGTTTGTTTTAATTATTAGTATCAGTACAAGATACTATCCATGTAAGCACCATAATACAACCATATACACTACATAACAAACAGTGAAAAATACATATACTCAACTGTGTGACAGCACAATACAAGGTAGTTAGAATACAGGAAAATGGCAAAACAAAATAACTGACATTGTAACACCAAGCATCAGACAGATCTGGAAAATAACATTGCTCAAAGAAGTGTAAGGTAATGACTGTTGCGAAAACCAGTAAGTGAAGAATGGGTAAAGACTCTCAAAATCAGTCAGGGAAACTACAGGTTTGTTTTTGTTCACATACGATTAAATAATTAGGTAATACATACAAAGAATGAGTCTATCAGCAATAATTACTGAAGGACATTAAAGACTGGCCGTATAGGATTTTAAAAGTCAGAGCCCAGACATCAAATTCCTAAAGCAGTATACACCCCTCCCAAATCACCTTTGAAGATCAGGAGATTTCCAAGCAGTGTTCAGCAAAAAACATTTGTATTTCATTAATTAATTGATCAGTAGGTAGGAGCATCTTGTTGTCAGATTGCAGTCATGAAGTCACTAATGTGCATAATTGTTTTACTTTTTAAAATGGAAATTTTAATTAACAAATATTAAATCATAATTGTTTGTAAGAAATAAATTAAAAGTTGATACAAACACAGAAAAAGGATGTTACAAAAAAATTAATTTTATATTTGACATTACGCATTCACTGGGAATACTCGCATTTTTGAATGAACAGCAATTAAAAGTAAAATTGTTTTTTTACTAAAAAATGTGATTATTTATTAGTTAATTTCCATTGGTTAATAAATATGGAATTTAAAAAGCTAATAACAAATAATCTACCACCAACCTACATTCAAACCTATGACTCTACAATTACAATTCCATAATGATATGCACTGAGCTACCAACAAATTTGTTAATACAATACAAATGTTTTGTACTTAATTGTGTTCTGAAAATTTCCATTCTTCAAAGGTAATTTATTTGAATTTTCTGAGAACTGAGTCGTACAGCTAAATGAAACTGAGGTACAGACACTGGTTTTCAAAGCCTATAAGTTGTTGCAATATCTACCATTAAACGGATGTATGCAGATTATAAGTAGGAAGGAAATTGCAGGGGGGCCACTTCCAGAGTCCCCTTGTTTTAATTTTACCTCCTGAAGGTAAGAATGTAGTAAGTATGATTACAGCACATGAAGATTCAGGACTCCTAGATAGCAACAACTTCACGCTCAAACACATCATTTAAAATTATACATTCCAAATGGATAGAAATTATTGAAAAACATGGTTGCTTTATATCCCATGATGTCCAATTGCAGGTACAGTATCTAAACAGTAACAACAATAATGTGAAAGTCGTACCTGTCTCCCCCTTTTCATTATTTCTCTTATAAGTATGTTCAAGTAATGAAACATGCAAGCCTAGGATGACTTGTTTGCAAAAATTGTAAAATATGTCAGAGGAATTGGTTTCATTGCTCATAAGGTATTTTCCAAGATACTTTGAAGCTGTTCTGTGGAAGTGCTACTATTCAATAGAAGAATTCATAGAGGATGAAATGATAATTTGAGCAGTGGGTAATCAAGTGTTAGATTTTCTTCTATGTATACAGAACAAATGTGTATTAGTATCCTTTTGTTAACACCAACTGTTCTATGTTTATAGTGAAATTTTACTGCAATTTTGACATGTCTCCAGTACTTGAATCAAGTTATTTATATTATGTGCGTTAAGAGTCTAGTAAACCACAATTCACAATAGAATGACTTAGTAAATGCAGTGTTGTTAAACCAGCTACCTCTGTACCAAGTGCAGTATGTAGCATCAATTTCCAAGTAGTGTCTCTTATTGAGATACTCTGGACAACAAATACTTCAGACAAATATAAGATGAAATCTGCCATACGTTCTTATGTAACTCTGAAGTTAGAAATACTAAAGTGTTGTGCTTGACTTCTTGATATGCCTGAACATTATTTTGCTGGAAATTGTAGAATAGTGTGTGTGTGTGTGTGTGTGTGTGTGTGTGTGTGTGGGTGGGTGGGGTGGGGTGGGGTGGGGGGGGGGTGAGGGGGGGAACTATGCACTTCCTTTTAATAGATCAGACAATCATAATCACTTTTTGTACAAAAAAAATAGGCTTGTCATCATCTTCAACATCCGATACAACAAAAAGGACTTGTGAATGTAGTAACTAAACAAACAGGTAACATTTCTCAGTTTTTAAGTTAACACATGCCCATATTTTCCCTGCACTTAAACAATTATTTGTGTTATGGTACGTTCACATTTACTAAGTTGCTAAGAAAGTACGAAAAGGAAGAATACACTGTGCCTATTCTACTATTAGGCTCTTACTAAACTAGAACCACGTTAAGAGACAAGCAACTGGCCCATATAACTGTGCCAGATAAAAAAAAAAAAAAAAAAAAAAAAAAAAAAAAAAAAAAAAAAAAAAAAAGGGCTGCTGTGTAGCAGTAAATTCAGGTATAGTACCAAATTATTTTGCTGCATGCATCCATCCTCTGAGACTGCCAGTCACTGATATGAAAGGTGTGTAAGAGAACAGCCACATAAATAATGTATAAATTCAAAAAACAATTACACTGTATAACTGAGTGCCTCAAAATTGTTTTTAACCGTACGCTATAAGATCCCTATTCTCTGTTCTACCTGACATTCCCTGATGATGGCAGAAATGAAATTTTACTTGTATAGTCACAAATTTACAAACCCAAAACCAGAACCAGAAGAGGAATTCAGGAATTCACAACACAGAGCATGCAATTCTTGATACCAATTGTAGCACATGCTAATGGATTTATCTAGGAGGTAATTTTTCCAAGAAGTCTAATTCTATGGCACTTTCAAGCTGACTGATTGATGTAACTGGAGGCTGAGTACGATGCTGACTTAGTGTTGTGAAAAATGGATGCAAATCTTGAAGTGTATCAATGGTGCTGGTTGTGAGAAGCAACTGTCCAGGCTGGCGTGTCATTGGTTCCACTGATGTCTGAAACTTTACAAGTTAAAGCAAATTAAAATAGGTAAAACATCTTCACAATTTTTTATAAATAAAAGGACAGTAACAATTCATCCCCTCTCCCCCAAACACATTCTCTCTCTCTCTCTCTCTCTCTCACACACACACACACACACACACACACACACACACACACACACACACCTGTTGTTGCAAATGACATTTTTTATGGTAAAGGAAACACTCAAATAATATGAAAGTAAAAAAAGCATTATCATCTTATACACTTGTAGCTCTGTCACTACACAACCAGTAAATTCAACCTCCCCCACCCCCACCTTTCCTGTTCTCTTTTAAGCCAAGTATCAAATACAGTGCAGTGTGTCAGGTACACATTACATTTATAACTAATCATTAGCTAATGCTTCTGATGAGGTAACATGAGCACAATTCTAGGCACTAAATCACACCTTAGTTCAGTCAGAACCCCTTCCCCCGTCCCACCCCATACACATCCACCATCTTGAAGAACTTGTTCACAATGCAATGAGCATTTAACACACATTAAACTTAACTTTATAATCTAATGTGGACTATTCATATGCTAGATATCAGACTCATTTCTTGGAGAGTATGTAGTACCAGCTTAAACCCCCTCCCTCTTTCTTTATTATATTCACAATATCATGACCATTAACACTGATTTTTACATAGTTTTCTGCAAAAAGTTTATTGTACTCCCAGTCAAGTCAGCCTTGGAACAAAGCAGGAAACACGCACTATACACAAAGTCATTTCAGTGCCTTACTGATAATCACAACCTGATGAAAGTGACTCTAGTAGCAACCTTCCTTCAGCTTGTTGCATTGTATTACAACAGCTTTAATTTAATTACATGGTCACCTCTACTCTACAATGGGCTTTCATGAGCCTTTGCTATTTTCACATGAAATATGCTAATCCATACTGGGCACACTGCCTCATGTGGTATGATGTCATGTCAGACGTAAACATTGCTCCTCAAGATGCTCCAGAACATGATGACAATTTTTGCGCCCTGTTTCTCACCTGGTACATCCCCTAGAACTGAGTGACCTCCCTGTTGTCAACAAGATGTGGATTTCATGCCTATTCTTCTCTGTTTTACAAAGACTACCAACTTTTAATGTTTTAACCAGTACTGTGTTTCAAGTTTTATTTACCATAATTTCATAATGATTATCAATAATAAGTCTCACATTAGAACATGAATATATTTCTAATGTGGTTCCATGAAAGACTTTCGCTTCTGTGTTTCCTTTACACAATCGGAACAAGAGGGGAAACACATGTGTGCGTTTGTGTCAGTACTCGGCCTCTTGACACTGCCATTGTGTTTGGTGCTTTTTATACTGTGAAGAGACAAGTAGAGCTAATTGCACACAGATTAAGGGTTAATGCCGCACAGAATCAAGTTACTTGTACACTGAGATAGAGATTCTAACAGAGAAATATATCCCAACTGATTTTAACAGAGAAACAAATACTGATGTAATACATTTTGTTTCCAAATGCATGACATCCACATTACTAATTACAAAATACTTGATATTATGATATCTGTGATTTTCAAATCCTCCTCATAAAATATTATCACTTATTATCTCGATAAAAATGTAAACAAATTGTTGATATTCTTTGTTCTAGATCAGTGGGATCAGTGGTTCCCAATTTTTCCTACCAGGTGCTGCCCCCCCCCCCCCCTCCCTTTGCAACCCCAGAATATCTATTGCCTCTATGTTTATTTATTAATTTTTTCCGACTGTAATCCACAATCAACACTTCGATAAGAGAGAGTTTTCAAAAGCAGAGTAATACAAAACTATTCTGTTTGAAATGGCTTAGTAACCAAGATAGAAATACCTTCATGTCTTCTTAAATTCCTTATGATATCGTTTTCAACTGAACAAGACTTTTCACATCCAACTTTTTATTTTATGTGACGAAAGTCGCAAAAAAATTCCAGATCATCAGTGAGATCCTTGAAATTGTTTTTATTTAAGCAGCTCCTGAATGTTGGTTTGAAACTAGTTGAAATATACCTAAGGACATTCTCCATGTTCAGGCAACCAAGATGTTTTGTTTTCATGGCTAGTCGAACCCAGCTCACTTAGGCATGTAGATGAGGACTGGCGGAGGATTTTTAAGGCGGCTTTTGCCACTACAGCATTCTGAGGACAAATAAGGAACTTAAGTTTGAACTCTTCTTGAAGCCATTCTAGGCATTGGGACTGACAATGTTCCCCACTCATTGACATGGCACTGTTGCCAATCTAAAAGTTCATTGAATGAAAAGACAGTAATGGGAGCATCTAGGTGACACTTTAATAGATGTGTCTTTCACAAGAAGGCCCTCAGGGTGTTCCATTGACCAATTTCACGATAAGCTTGAAATGGCACAAAATGCATATATTATACCTATAGATTTATTTATCCCTAGTCAAGAATTCATCTATGGTATAGAAGGAGATATGTTTCAATTTATTTTTAAAAATATTACTGCTGTCTGTCAGATATTTTATTTCATGTGGTAATTTATCAAAACGTTTTACAGCAGCATATTTTACCCCTTTCTGTGCCAAAGGTAGGTTAAGTAGAGGATAGTGTAAGTCTTTCTTTCTTGCATTATAATCATGAATGTCACTGTTAATTTTAGTATTGAGCAAATGTACTATGAGGCTATTGTAAGAATTCCTAACCTTTTAAACAGACACCTACAAGATGTGCGACTATGAGCCCCACACATCATTCTAACTACTTTAATCCATTACTATGGTGTTTTTACCTTGTAGTTTCAAATTCAGATCATTCAGGGTTTCAAAGAAGTATGCACGGTATGCTGAGGAAAACAAAGCTGTCATCAGTGATAGAATGATGTAGCTCAGGTTTCCCTCGACTCAAAAGTCCTATCTCTGACTTCAATTCATACTGCCTGCTGAGCACACTGCCCTTCGTAAGCCACCAGACTTGTTTATGGAAGATTGGTGTTCAGCACTGAGATCAGCACACAGGACTCGGAAAAAATGAATATTCACAGCACCTGAATTAATTTTATTAACTACACTGACAGCCACTTTCAGTGAAATGTTCAGTTAGAAGCTAGGGCTTGTCTGCGGATCATACAGCGAAAGCCAGTAAGGTTAGGATTTGTTTTCTTTGACAATATTTAGGAAGCCAAAACATGAATCTAAAATGGCTTGTGCTCCAGCAGTACAAATTCCCATAAAGCTGTCCCCAGACAAACAGCTATGTTCTTCCAAGTTCTTAGAAAATAGTAGTTCTTCTCATCCACAAATCAACAGTATACTATTAAGTGGGTGGCAGGAGGAACAAGACTTCTGGTCAGGTGAATACACTGTTATAAATATGCAATCAAATAACTGTAATTCAGGATTGGGCTTAATAATGAATAAAGAAATAGGAACATGGATAAGATATTACAAACAGCATTATGAACACATTATTGTCACCAAGATAGATGTGAAGCCCACACCCACAACAGCAGTACAAGCTATGCAGATGAGGAGGAGATTGACGAAATGTATGATCAGATAAAAGAAATTATTCAGATAGTTATGGGAACCGATAATTTAATAGTCATGAGGGACTGGAATTCGATAGCAGTTGGTTATGAACTACAGAAACTGCAAAAAGACAGGAATTTAAGGAGATGGGACCTGGATAGACTGAAAGAACCAGAGGTTGTAGAGGGTTTCAGAGGGTGCATTAGGGAACGATGACAAGAACAGGGGAAAGGAATACCATAGAAGAAGAATGGGTAGCTTTGAGATATGAAATAGAGAAGGCAGCAGAAGAGTAGGTAAAAATATAAGGTCTAGCAGAAATCTTTGGGTAACACAAGAGACATTGAATTTAATCGATAAAGGAGAAAATATAAAGGACACTGAGATAGATGAGAAGGGAGATATGATACTGCGTGAAGAATTTGATAAAGCACCGACAGATTTAAGTCAAAACAAAGACCCGGAAGTAGACAACATTCCGTTAGCGCTATTGAGCTGTGGGAGAGCCAGTCATGACAAAACTCTTCCATCTGGTGAGCAAGATGTATGAGACAGGCAAAATACCCTCTGACCTCGAGGAAGATCAGTCTGGATTCCGAAGAAAAGTAGGAATACGCGAGGCAATACTGATCCTACGACTTCTCATAGGAGATAGGTTAAGGAAAGGCAAATCTACGTTTATAGCACTTGTAGACTGAGAGAAAGCTTTCAACAATGTTGACTGGAATACTCTTTCAAATTCTATAGGTGGCAGGGGTAAACACAGGGAGGAAAAGATTATTTACAAACTGTACAGAAACCAGATGGCAGTTATAAGAGTCAAGGGGCACGAAAGGGAAGCAGTGGTTGAGAAGGGAGTGAGACAGGGTTGTACCTTATCCCCGATGTTATTTGGTCTGTATATTCAGCAAGCAGTAAAGGAAACAAAAGAAAAATTTGCGAGTAGGAATTAAATACCAGGGAGAAGAAATAAAAACTTTAAGGTTTTCCGCTGACATTGTAATTCTGTCTGAGACAGCAAAGGACCTGGAAGAACAATTGAACAGAATGGACACTATCCTGAAAGGAGGATATAAGATGAACATCAACAAAAGCAAAATAAGGATAATGGAATGTAGTTGAATTAAATCAGGCAATGCTGAGGGTATTAGATTAGGAAATGAGACACTTAAATTAATAAGTAACAGATGATGGTCGAAGTAAAGAGGATATAAAACATAGACTGGTAATGGCAAGGAAAGCGTTTCTGAAGAAGAGAAATTTGTTAACATCGAGTACAGATTTAAGTGTCAGGAAGTCTTTTCAAGTGAAACACGGACGATAAACAACAATTTCGACAAGAAGAGAATAGAAGCTTTCGAAATGTGGTAGAATGCTGAAGATTAGATGGGTAGACCATATAACTAATGAGGAGGTATTGAATTGAATTGGGGAGAAGAGGAATTTGTGGCACAACTTGACTAGAAGAAGGGCTCAGTTGGGAGGACACATTTGATGCATCAAGGGACACTAATTTAGTACTGGAGAGATGTGTGGAGGGTAAAAATCGTAGAGGGAGACCGAGAGATGAATATGCTAAGTAGATTCAGAAGGATGTAGGTTGCAGTATTGCAGTAGTTATTCAGAGATGAAGAGGCTTGCACAGGATAGAGTAGCATGGAGAGTTGCATCAAACTAGTCTCTGGACTGAAGACCACAACAACAACAACAACAACACTTTTAGGTCATTGTTGAGCTATATCAGTAGAATCGTCTTGTTGCGAGACATTTTCAGTCTTTTAAGTAGATGTTCTTTCACATTCAGGGAAATTTCGTCAATCCCATGTTGTACATTTGTTGTCTGAAAGAGTTATATTGTCCATTTTTTCCTGACTACCTTCTCCAAAAACAGTTCTGGCTGCTTGAAGAATGGGATGTTTGAGTAATGCCTACCCATGGTATGAGGTTTTTTGCTGTTAAGAGAGAAATTTCACATGATGCTTTAATAACTTTCTCATTTTCATGTTGAAACATACAATCAGAATTCAGTTTCATGTGATTTAAAGGAACTTTTTTTCCAATAAAAGACACTTTTTCTATGCCAGGTGAGTTGTTGTATGATGTTCCAGACACACAGGCCGCAATGAATCGTTACTGAGGGCATTATGACACACAACATAATGTGGCAGTTGGACATTGTCTTTTTCAAAAATGTGAATCCATGCTTAATAAAGTCTTCATTATAGAAATCTTCTTTTAACCAAAATTTTGGTCAATGCAAAAAGTGAATAAAAATTATATTTACTTCTACAGAGCACAACGGGCAGTTACGAATGCAAGGTCCAGACCAAAGAATGTATTGTGTTAGTAATAACTTAGTAATGTGCAAGGCACACCTGATTCTGCCAATTCTAGAAAAAAAAATGCAGTCACTAACTGTAATAAGATTATAAAATTTTCGATCTGTCTGATCACATGCTTCTATTCTTCTGATGTGTCTTCTGTCCCACTCCCTCCCCATAAATTTGTCACGCTCCCCCCCATTTGGGAACCACTGTTGTAAATGCATTAATACAGATTTTAAGGTCAGGGTATAAGAATAACTACCATTCTTTTAGCATTCCTGAAAATGCTGGTGATATTTATTCTCATGTTCAAGCTGTAAATAAGCTCATTTGAAATACATGGGGCCTTCTTCTTTATGAGGTTCTTACATATATTACACTATGTATAAACTACTGCAGGAACATCAAGAAAAACAAAAAATATTGTAAACATTTATATCTCAGGGCTCCTTTTCATTCACGGTTTTTATTCTGTCATTTGTAGTAGCAGGTCAATACTTTTCTCAAGCCTACATCATATAAACATTCAGAAAGACTGCAACAGGGCATCTAACGCTATCGTTCACTGTTGTGTCACTGGGGCATCTAATGCTATCGTTCACTGTTGTGTCACTAACATTTTCACCTGTAGGAAGAAGATCACTAGGGACAACATACAAAGCGTTTGATTTCCAACTTAAATGATACAAAATAATATATACAGGCACTGTGCAGCATCTCATCAAAGTCTTCAGTGCTTGTATTGAACAAATTGTGTAAGCATTAGTTAATATTAAAAATCAACATTATGCCTCTCATTTATTTGAACTACTCTGCCCACATCGCATTCCTAATCCATTACACACTGAAACATTTCTATACCACTTTCTTGCATTCACGGCATTAGATTTGCACGTGGTAGCCAAAAGTTTCCAACTATAGTCAGTTTAAAATTACTTGATAGTTGACACTTCACAGTTGGAGGTGTCAGTCTCCAACCAGAGCACTCATGCAACATCACTCCTGAACCGTTTTCCATTGTCAAAGTGTCTCAACAAACTCTCAGTTAACTTCTAATTACTTGTCTGGATTTTTTACAAGTTGTGTTTGGATCCTGAGTCCTGGGTCTGGTCCTTTTATTTCGCATTTTATTTCACACACAATAAACACACCCAAAACAACACACACACAGACAGACAACATGATGGTAACGAAATAACGCACATTTCATACACACCACTATCCAAAGACTGCTGGATTCTTTTGCACAAGACGCGATTCAGCTTCACATATTTAATTATCATCACAGAGATTGGCCTGCAATAGGTAAACTTCATATGACACGTAGTGAAACTGATTTTTTTGAAGACAGAAAACAATTGTTGCAACTGGTTCTATATACCCTGTATAAATATAACGACATAATTTCAACCGGTTCTGCAGTGCAGTGGTAATGTCACAGTCTGTGGTCAAAAGTAGGCAGGTTTGAATGTTGCAATATGTGATAATATTTCTTTGTTTTTCAAGCCTTGACCAAAATAACTCTATTATTTTCAATTAACAGCTTTCAATCTAATTTCTTTTTTTTTTTTTTTAATTTTGTTGCATCATCTTTCATGTTGACTTTTTTATTTGCTCTTATTTTTTCTTTGTATCATTATTCTTCCTTCTTTTGGAATTTGCTTGTGTGAATAATAGCCTGTAAATGAGTTCCAACCAGGACTGTATTGTAACAGCCCATGTAGCAAAAGTGGGAAGTTACAGTTCGCTTTTAGCACTGAAACTGAATTTTTTCCATCTTAAGTTCACTCGTACAGGTCAGCTTTAAAATCTGTGAGCAAAGCGAGTGTGATTAATAGTTCTGCCACAGGTGGAAAACTGCCATTTTCTCAATACATTGTACGTCAAGAGGTTGTGGCTAAGATATGAGTGTACCGTATTTACTCGAATCTAAGCTGCACTCGAATCTAAGCCGCACCTGAAAAATGAGACTCGAAATCAAGGAAAAAAAATTTTCCCGAATCTAAGCCGCACCTGAAATTTGAGACTCGAAATTCAAGAGGAGAGAAAAGTTTTAGGCCGCACCTCCAAATCGAAACAAAGTTGGTCCATTTTAATATGAGACACAATTTAGGTCGAATGAATGACGATACAGCTACAGTAATTTTGTTCGAGTCGTAAGCTTAGCAGTTAAGCTTTACCAGGCAGCCATTGCTATGCGTCAGGCGCTCCGTCCGTATTTATACGGGTACCCTTCCTTTTTCACGTGCCTCGTCTGGTTTGAATGGATTGCTTATTTTTCTTTGATCTGATAAGCGCCATTTTTTGTTATAGGTGTTTACGTCACTCTAAGCTGAAAATGCATTACTGTACTGTGTCATGCATTGTTTGCCGCATTCTGATAGTGCGTGTTTACGGCCTGTTGCCGCTCGCGGCATGGCTTGCTTTTCTGCGCGCTACCGCCGCTTTCAATTATTTTTTTAAAAAAGAGAGGAATCGTCTCATTAGCGAAACCATGGCAAGAGACTGCTATTTGTTGTTACTTACACAGCTGCTTTCTTTGATAATGATCAACAAGAACCAAATAACAGACTGCGTATGATAGAAGATGTTCTGCACGAGAGTTTAGCGAAAATTTTTCCCCGTTTGAAAATCTTTGCAGACGCCTCTTTAGTACATCACATTACCTTCTGCACAGAAATTAGAGTCATCTTAGATTTAAAAATCTAGTCAATTGCCGTGCTTCGTTTCTGACTGTATCACTATTAGCCATAAGAATAATACGAATATAAACATGACATGATATGTATATTCTTCCGCGTTTGCTGTTGTCTCACTCTAGTTTCGTAGTTTATTTGGCAGTCAGGATGTAAATGAGATAGCAGCAAACGCGAAAGAATACATCGCAAAATGCTTATATTCGTATTATTCTTATGGTGAAGAGTATATTGCATGTGATTCACAATTCAGAAAAGTTCCTATTAGCAACCATCTCTTCTCACAGGTAGGAAAAAATTCAGAATGTAGAGTTGGCCATATTGACAAAAACCCCGAACAGTCTTGCCAGTCGATTTTCTCAGTACATTGAAATGCTGCTACATTCGAAGATGAAGAATACGGAATTTGTATTTACTTCGTTGGATAACGTATGAAAATGCAGTGGTCGAAACTCGGGGCGGAGAAAAAAGCTCTTCTTCCACCTTTTTTTAAATTTATTTACTGACGCAGAGGTTTTGGCGCCAGTATTTATCTTTGTGCCTGCAAAGCAAGCCTGTTTAGCGCTACATATATTCGACGGTAGAAGTTAGTTGTGGCGGCACCTACCAACATTTTTCATAACTACCGCTTACTTTGCGCTCGATTCTAAGCCGCAGGCGGTTTTTTGGATTACAAAAACCGGAAAAAAAGTGCGGCTTAGATTCGAGTAAATACGGTAAATTCAGGGCTACAAAATGCATTGTCTGTTGCAATTCAATCACTGGCCATTTAAAGTCTGCTATGGATAGAGCTGGTACTACATACTCTCCAAAAAATGAGTGTGATATCTAGCATATGAATAGTCCACATTAGATTATAAAGTTTAGTTAAATGTGTGTCAAATGCTCACTGCACTGTGAACAAGCTCTTCAAGATGGTGGATTTGTATGGGGTGGGAGGAGGGGAAGGAGTTCTGACTGAACTAAGGTGTGATTTAGTGCTTAGAATTGTGCTCATGTTACCTCATCAGAAGCATTAGCTAATGATTAATTATAAATGTAATGTGTACCTGACACACTGTACCTTAATTTAATACTTGGCTTAAAAGAGAACAGGAATGGGGGGGGGGGAAGGGGGCCTCACTGCGGAACCGATTAACGCTGCTCCATGTTAAATGAAAAGCATTTCAGCACATGTGAAGTGACCCAACATGCTTGCGTGTTGCCTTTAATTGTGCAGTAGCTGATATGGCAACACTGTAGGGCCAAGTGACAGACATCATCAACTATCAAGTAATTTTATCCCAGCATTAATCGGTTCCGCATTAATGCATTAGAATATCAGCAAGTTTTCGTGCCATATGCTGATTACAGCCCGCACTGGTCATCTATAAGTATCTGCAACTGGTATCTGATCAAAAACCACAACAGAAAATTATGTAAGTTCTGTCATTAGAGGCAGAGCTCATGCTCACAAGGAGACACGGCCATCAGAATTATATATTTTTTTATCTTTACAGTATGAGAAGCACAGAACTCTGATATCACTCTGCCACAGCAGTTCAATGCAACTCTCAAAAATTCTTGAGAAAATAAACTTCAAAGTTTTCAGAATATCTTTAATACCCTAAACCAAGTTCATTCTTCAATGGATTGTGTGGCTTTATGTTAGAATACTAGCCTGCCATGTGGAAGGCCCAATTTTGACTCCTAGCTGTGGTATATTTTTAATCAAAGGCATATGCCCCTGTTTTTAAATTCAAGCAATCTTTGTTAACAATTTTTCATAAAAGACCAGTAATCAAGAATTTATGTTTGCTATGAAAACTGAATTTTTGTGTGCAATATGTAATTAGAGATAAGAAGACATGTATTATGGTAAAAGTGACAAATAAGTGCGAGTTAATTAGCATATGTTGATGAATTTAATATTTAAATAGAGGTATTCAAACTCAGCGGGGATGGAACGACCGGAAAAAGACTTGATCCAGCAATTACCAGTCTCGACCCATACGGTTTCTTTTTTTTTCCCCATCTTTCTGTATTTTATGCTTCACAGATGGGCTTGTAAAACATCACTTTCGATTAAAAATTTAAACTGGCTGGCAATCAAACCCAGCGCCCCCACATGGCTGGTGGGCATCGTACCACAGAACCACACTGCCTTTTGGAAAATCGAACTTAGTTTAGAGTATTAAAGGTGCTCGAAAGACATTAAAGTCAATGTGCTTGAGAATTTTTTAGAGTTTCATCAAAATGTTAGGAAAGACTGATATTAGAGTTCTGAACCATAAACATGAAAAATTACAAAAATGCCATTTCTGTGTGGTCTTCTTGTCAGTTGGAGATAAGGAACTGGGTTTGGGAAACGGCCATAGCCCTATTAAAGTGATCAGCCAAGAATGTGTCCTCCATTCATTTAGACAAATCCTGAGAAAAACTTATATTCACATGTGAGTTATAATCTCATTCCACGTAATGGGAATTTGGAGTCTCAACCACTGCATTGCCTGCCTTGGTTACAGACTGTATCCTTTTGAGGTTGTATTAATAAATTTGAACATGCAGCCAACTTGCCACTGTATGTATACTGCTCTCTGAACGTGCATTGTGCAGAAGCAATTACAACTACGTTTTGGATACGTCTTTTATGCATACTATAAAAAACTGTCGCCGGATACATGCCACGATATGGTGCATCAGTTCGTACCATTCTTGTTTTGCATGTTGGTATTCCAGTTGCTTTACCGATTGATATTTTTTATTTGTAGTTCACTGTTTCTATTTGAGTTCACATATTATCATTTGGAGATAGTGAGTAGAGCTGTGGACACTAGAAAATGGAGTTCAAAGTGAAGACATCGGAACGTTTCTGACAATCTGCTGTTTGAGTTTAATAGAGGGGTGATAGCAGTGGAGTCAGCCAGAAGCATTTGTGCCATATATGCGGATGATGTCACTGGACAGAGCACAGTAAGAAAATGATTTCTTGTTTTAAGGAGCCTCAATTTGACATCAGTGACTCTCTTCATTCAAGAAGATGTTTGGGTTGTGGTGAATATCGTTTTAACGTATTAATCCACAATGCTCAATTTCAGTGTACACAAAAACTGGCAAATGTGATGACTATGCTTGCATGCAATGCAGAAAGTTCAAAAATCTGGTGTATGGGTACCGCATGCTCTATGCCAAAATCGCAAAAATGTTATGCATCTGGGGGAACAGTGACGGTGTGGTGTACTACAGATTGCTTCCCCAAGGTGCAATCATCACTGCTGACATATTATCAACAACTGAGAGATTTTGCAGATGTAGTCCAAGAATAATAACCAGGAAAATTGTATGAAGTGATGCTACTCCATAATAATACTCGCTCACATTTTGCTAGACTGACAAAAAATACGTTACAGGAGTTGGGTTGGAAAGTCATTTCGCATCCACCTTATTCACCTGATCTTGCACACTCAGATTTTCACCATTTCCACATTCTCTCACACACCCTTCAAAGGACTTCCTTTCTGGATGAAAATGCAATCTGAAAATGATTCAATGAGTTCTTCACCTCAAAACCGTGCCATTGCTACAGTCATGGAATTGAAAAGTTATATCAGTGTTGGCAGTCTGTTGTAAATAGCGAAGAAGAATATATTATTGATGACTAAAGTCTCTGTTCTATGTGTATGTCGTGTTTATTAAATTATGGAAAACCATTACGAACTTATGTATTAACCCAATAATATGCAATCAGTTTATATTTACAGCTAATATATGCTACCTTTATATCCATTAAATGAGCTATCCGTTTGATGTGAGGAACAAAATCGTGCGGACGAGCTGTTTCACCTAGTCCTTGATTATCCACATCTGACAGCTCAGAACTACCCACAAATGCCCAACGATACCTGGAGAGAGAGAGAGAGAGAGAGAGAGAGAGAAAATGGTTATGAACACACATCACATTACAAAGGTACAAACAAGTGCATGAGAAAATAATAAAATGGTAAATACTATCATATGATTCATACTAAAACTCAATATGAAACGGATTTTAACATAAAATTAATTGAACAATTTTTCAGCAGAATACTTCATTGTGTGAGATGATGGGCTATCATCCGCTGATGAGTATGATTGTCTTCAAAACTCAGTTTCTATGAGATCTTAAGTAACTGTACAGGCTAATCTAAGAGTTGCAGATTTTTGCACAGTTGAAATCAACTAATACAAAAATAGATCCAAACCCTGATGATTTAGAATTTTTTAATTTTATTCTATGTGTCAAAATAAGATAAAATTCGAAATTAAAGTTTTTGGGATGTTTCATTTTTGAGTCATTAATTTTTAAAGCTTCCAAAACTGCAATTTTTGCAAAATTTTGAAACTTCAAAGTGGCCATATTGCAAAAAGTATCGGACATATAGGCCTGAAATTTATACCATTTTATTGTTTGTTATAGGCTTTAAAAATTTGTGTTGCTTGACCAAATTCATTAAAATGCAAAATTTTCCCAAACCAAAATTTTTAAATTCTGAAAATTTCAAAATCGGAATTTTCTTTTGTTTTGGAAAAAATATGTTAGTTGTACACTGTTTGTTAATGCATGTGCCAAATTTCATGATGATATTCCACAGAGAACATACGGAAATACATTTTATTTTACTGTTATTTCTATTGCATACTCTATCTCAACTGCACTTGGTTTGCAAGCTGGTTCACAAAATTATCATTAAAATGAAAGTACTGAGTACTAGGACACTTCACTTAAGCATTTTAGATTTGTAATACACTACACCATACACTGAGGTGACAAAGGTCATGGGATAGCGATATGCACATATACAGATGGCAGTTTTATCATGTACATGAGGTACAAAAGGGCAGTGCACTGGCGGAATTGTCATTTGTACTTAGGTAATTCATGTGAAAAGGTTCCCAACTTTATTATGGCTGCACAATGGGAGTTAAGAGACTTTGAATGCAAAATGGTAGTTGGCACAAGATGCATGGGAGTTGTCAGACAAACAATAATATGTGAAATAACCGCGGAAATCTGTGTGGGACTATGACAAATGTATCCATTACGACAGAGCACCAAAATTTGGTTTATGGCAGCAGATAATCGATGCCAATGTTTTTGCTAACAGCTTGACATCACCTACAACGCCTCTTCCGGGCTCGTGACTATATCGGTTGGACTCTAGACTGAACTCTAGACTAAACTGAACTGATCATTGACTGAAAATGATTATGTTTGTTTGCTTGGAGACCATTTGCAGCCATTCAAGGACCTCATGCTTCCGAACAATGATGGGATTTTTATGGATGACAGTGCGCCATCTCACTGGGCCACAATTGGTTGTAACTGGTTTGAAGCGCTTTCTGGACAAAGCACATGGTTTAGCACCGAGATTGCCTGGCATTAATCCCATCAAACGTTTATGAGACATAATCGAGATGTGAGTTCATGCACAAAATCCTGAACCAGCAACACTTTCACAATTATGGACGGCTACAGAGGTAGCATGGCTCAATGCCATGTTGAGTTGCTGCACTACGTTGGACAAAAGCAGGTCCGACGCAAAATGGTATCAGGTGACTTTTGTTACCTCATTGCATAACAGTTAATATAAATAATGTTATGGATAGTATGCATTTTTCATTTGTTATATATTTTAATTTACATTAGTTTAGTTCTTATTTGTACAATGACTGTGTGTGTGTGTGTGTGTGTGTGTGTGTGTGTGTGTGTGTGTGTAAAAGCAATTTATAATAAAATATAAACAATCACTTCTATTCTTAACGTTTGAGTGGGATAAAGCATGTATGCCATCAGTCACTTTTTCTATGTGACAAATGATGAGCATGCAGCATAAAAATGGAGCTTGGCAAAAAGATTTTATAAAGCCACAGCCATCACAGGGACTCAAAACTATCGTGAATTTATACCTATGAGCAAGCCAAAGATATATGTTTATGATTCTAAGGATTTTAATGTTCATAAAATTCAAGTGGGTCCAGACGCTGCAGCATTTGAACAGATTACAGAACTTGTTTCCTGTGCCCATGACAATAAATGGTGGATGGTTTCTGTGCTATCAAAGTAAACCTAAACTTCATACTTTGTAAATTAAATACCGCAATTACCACAGGAAGAACATATAGACTATGACCTGAAGAGCTACGTACGGCTTCAGAATACATTGGAAAAAGACTGTGTCATTACATCAACAATCTGTCACTGCGCTTGGAAGAACTAGGTTATGTCATTTGAAATAAAACTCCAATACACAATCATAGATTCTAGTAAGATTGTTAGTGGATCACCTTAATATCTACCTTGTTGACGAGGAAAAAATTTTTCTTTGCAAGGCACTCAATTACCACATTGTTAAGTAATAACAGTTACATCACCGATAATTGATAGTATTGATGAGTATCAATGTATTTGTAAAGTGAAGGTATAATTAAGGAAATTATTCACAGTGCCGAAGAAACTGGTACAGACACGTGTAATCAAATACAGAGATATGTAAAAAGGCAGAATATGGTGCTGCGGTCGGCAATGCCTATATAAGACAACAAGTGTCTGGCACAGTTGTTAGATAGGTTACTGCTGCTACAAAGGCAGATGATCAAGATTTAAGTGAGTTTGAATGTGGTGTTGCAGTTGGTGCATGTTTTCCTGTATGACCATTTCACGTGTGTATCGTGAATATACGGAATCCAGTAAAACACCAAATCTCAGACATTGCTGCAACCAGAAAAAGATCCTATAAGAATGGGACCAATGACGACTGAAGAGAATCGTTCACCATGACAGAAGTGTAACCCTTTCACAAATTGCTGCAGATTTCAACGCTGGACCATGAACAAGTGTCAGTGTGTGAACCATTCAATGAAACATCATCGATATGGGCTTTTGGAGCCACAGGCCCACTTGTGTACCCTTGATGACTTGATGATGCCTCGCCTGGATAACTTCATGAATCCATGGAACCCTGCATGTCAGCAGGGAACTGTTGAAGCTGGCGGAGGCTCTGAAATTGTGTGGGGCATGTGCAGTTGGAGTGATACAAGACCCCCGATACATCTAGATACAACTCTGACAGGTGACACATACATAAGCATCCTGTATGATCAGCTGCATCCATTCATGTCCATTGTGCATTCCGATGGACTTGGGCAATTCCAGCAGGACAGTGCAACACCCCACACGTCCAGAACTGCAACAGAGCAGCTCCAGGGACACTCTTGTGAGCTTAAACACTTCTGCTGGCCACCAAACTCCCCAGACATGAACTTTATTAAGCATATCAGAAGACACCTCCAATCCCTTGTACTCTTACGGATTTATGAACAGCCATGCAGGACTCACGGTGCCAGTTCCCTCCAGCACTACTTCACACATAAGTTGAGTCCTTGCCATGTTATGTTTTGGCACTTCTGCAAGCTCACAGGGACCATACACAATATTAGGCAGGTGTGCTACTTTCTTTGGCCCTTCAGTGTAAATTTTAAGTGTATAATTCTAATAATGTAATAAATTCATTATCACAAAATAAAAAATAATGACTGGGGAGTCTTATCTGGTTTTTGACATATTACATCTGAGTAAAAACTCCAAATCCCTCCAGACCATGCATTAAGTGCTGTGCCTACCAGTAAAATAAAACTTATTTTAGTGCTCCTACTGGAACACAATCACGAAATTTGGCACACACATTGACAAATAATTTGTGACTAACATAGATTTTGTTTGTTTGTTTGTTTCTTTCTTTCTTTCTTTTCTTTTTTCCCCCAAAAACAAAAAAATTCCAATTTTGAAATCTTCGAAATTAAAAAAATAATTTAACCTGAGAAAATTTGGCATTGTTATGAATATTGTCAATTAGTATACATTTGCAAAGTTTATAAGAAAATTGGGTGAAAAGATACAAATTTTACATCTGTATGTTGAATAGTTTCTGAGAGATGGTGATTTTTATGTTTAAAAACCTAACAAAAATCACTTAATTTTGGTGGTTTTATAAATTAATAACTAAAAAAGGAGAGGTTTTAAAATTTTAATTTCGGATTTTTCATGCAACAACTGCTACTACAAATTTACAAAAAATTATCAAAATCTGAAGTATCAAGAACCAGACCATTGGTGGATTTCATATAGAATGTCTGTTGTTGACATAAATTTGTTCTGGTGGGGACCATGTGCACGGAATTGGTTATCTTCAGGAGCTCCCATGGTTTCCGAGCAGTGTGCTTGTCAGTTTCTGTTTTCCGTACATTTGTTTGAAGCGCTGAATTCCTTCCCAAACATTACAACAGCATACTGGACAATTAAGTGCAGTAGTTTGCCAGTTACTTTTCAATTTGACATCTTTGAATATTGTCCTTTAATAGAGCTTTGTATTGTTTTTTGTGGTCTTCTTAGTTTTCTTTGATCATCCTTTGGCTGGAAATACATAATTTGTTTTGGTAAAGGGGCATATGAACAAGGGGCATATGAAGAATGCGGTCCATCCAATTGAGTTGACAATCATCAGGACTCAATGTTAATAGAGTTTGCTTCTTCCAGAACACTGATGTTAGTGCACCAATCTTGCCATTTCACCCTTAGGATCCTTATGGGGCAGCAATGATGGTACCTTTTTCAAAAAATGCCTTCTGTAAGTATTCAGTGCTTTGCACCCATATGTAGGACATGGTATACCAGCAGCTTAGTATATATAGAGCTTGGTCTTGATGTTGTTATTATGATTACCAAAGACACTTACCAAAAGACAACTGAAAGCAGTACTGGGACATTGGAGGCAGCATTGGATTTCAGCATCAATATATGCGTTTTCTGAATGATAGCTGCCATAGTATGGGAAGTATTCTATGTTCCACAGAATTCTGCCTAATACTGCAATTGTTAGGCATGTGGCAATATGTAGTTAGGTTCATGCTGACACAGGATCTGCTTCTCCTGGATGTTAAGGTTTAGTCCGATAGTCGTATATGCGTCATCAAATGTATTTACAACTGCTTGTAGATCTTCTGAGTTGGCAAGAATGACATTAACATCAGCATATTGATGTTCAATGATGGTTGTAATGGACACTTTTACAGCTGGGCACAAGATTGTTAATCCATTAATTAACAAAGTTAATTTCTCGAGTAATGGGTTAACTTGTAACTCAATTTAAAAATATATATATATATTAACGGGCTCTTTAACTTCCATTAACTTTCTTTGAGTCCATTAATTGTTAATTAGGTACCCACTATTTATGGCAAAAATGATGCTATGCTGCCAGCAGGAATCATCTTTTGACAAGTTCAAGTCATGTGGGTGTGGGTTACACTGGGATGTGCACAACTGAGGTAAGCAACTGAGTGCAAGTGAGAATAACTAGGTGTTATCTGGTTATTGTTGTTTGTTTACGAGTTCCTGTTAAGTACTACTTTTTGATAGCGGATTTACTGTGGAAACTAAATCATGGAATCGGATTCAAGCTTACAACTGAAGAAAATCTGTGGCTGCACCTAAGTGATTATGTTAATTTTGTATCCAAATCAAGAGAACAAATACTTTTCAATTGTAAACTGAGTTTGCCTAAAAATGAACACTTAGGGCTTACACTTTGAGCTTTAATAATTTGAAACAAAACGTAAGAAGAGCACATGAATCACAGTACGTACAGTTCGAAGAAACTGTGAAAGCAAGGTCCAGTTGAGGAAACCCAAAAAGAAAAATTGATCTTGGGCATTCAGATATCAACAGTGGAGCCAGTAGCAGTAAAAAGAATACGTAAAGCTCACTATTATGAGTTAATGATTAACTTTACCTTCCGATAAATCTGCTGTAAAGTAACGCTTTAACATTTATCGAAGTTAACTTTTTGAGTTAACACTGGCCAGCTATGGATACTTTAGTCTTGGTATGTAGTCTACTGAGATTGAACAAACCACCACCTGTGCTATATTCTATTTCTATGCCCTCTGGCAGTTTCGCATTGACAAGATGAAGTGTAGTTCCCACAAATATCGAGAAGGAAGTGAGAGGTACCACACGACCTCACTTCACTCCCACTGTGTTTTCGAAATTCTCTTCGGGGGATTTTCACAAGAACCATGCCATTCTTGTCATCATGCAGCAATCTAACAAATGTACTTTACAGAACAGCGTATTTTAGCTAATATATTCCACAAGACATCTTTTTTGACTGAGTCGAAGGCCTAGACAAGATCTATGAATCCACATACAGATGATGATGTCATTATTTGCAAAGGTCCTGCATTTGTCTGGCACAGAAGATCACATCTGTGGTGGTCAAAATCCACCCTGTTTTTCAGGCAACTAGTCTTCAATCGAGATGTGTCAGGTGGTTGGACAGAATCTGAGCAAGCATTTTTCCAGCAGCATATAAAAGGGATATTCCACAGTAGTAACCACAGTTGGCTCAGTCGTCTTTCTGGTAACAATCAGTGATTCTCTGATGTCGGGAGGAATGGTTTCAGTGCTTCATATTTTGACAATGAACATTAGTAAATGTTCAGTGAGGATTCGTCCACCTTCGTTGAAAAAATTCTGCAAGGATTCCATCTTATCCAATGGCTTTGTTGTTTTTCAGCTGCTTAATAGCTTTTTAAACTTCTTGTGGAGAAAAAACTTCACCAAGATGAAGTTTTGTAGGTGGTTTTTTTTTTTCCTTTTTTGAATTGTGGAAAGTGTTGTTTCATTGATCTCTGGGTCTTTATCAAGAGTTCATGGAAGTGGTCCTTACATCATGTTGTAATGGCATTACTGGCCTTCAGTAGAGTGGAACCATTCCTAACTCAGTTGGGTTTAGACCTTGAGTTACTGTATCATACACAGTTCCCACCATGCTGAAGAAAGTTTGATTGTTATTAGTTTCTGCTAGATGTTGCATTTCTTGAGATATCATGTCCACCATTTGTTTTTCAGAGCAAGAGTTTTCGTTTGAACTTCTGCCTTTGCTTCTTGATATTCTCTTTTCTTGATAATTGACTTAAGATCACTCTTCCAAGTGTGGTATACCTTTCTCTTTTTATGTAGTAGTGCCTGAATTTCTTGGTCATTTTCATCAAACCAGTTTTGGTGTTGTTTGGTTTTGCAGTATCCAACTGGTTCTTCATCAGCCAATGTCATTTCAGCCCTTCAGTGCCACTCAATGTTCTTCAGTGCTTTCAGGATATTTATCTGGTAGCCTTTCATCCAAGAGTTGCTGGAATTTTTCTTTACTGCTACTATCCTTCAGATGGTTTGTGCTGTATGTAAGAGGCAAACAAGTGCAACTTGAATGATTGGGCAGGCACTGAAGGTGGAGATTATAATGCTGCAGCATGAGTATTTCACTTCGTACCATTACAGGGACATGCTGAAGGATAAATTAGTCGTGCCTGCAATCCAGGCTTGAAATAAAAAGTAATCTTACATTTTTGCGGAATTAAAATTTACTTTCGTAGCTGTGATCTCTCATTAAAATAAGAACTTTTCGTAACAATTAGGGCAAATGAGCTTTACAAATAACTACAGATCATTAAATAATATAGTTGATTTAGTCTACAGATGCAGTTTAGAGTAGCTGCATCTTTGTGCTATAGTATATTGAATCATTTCACAACTTTGAAGTTTCTTCCCTTAAACACTATGCATAGAAAGCTATAATTAAATGAATAATTCTTTATGCTGTCTAAATAAGTATTCCAATCAATGACTAGCTGCTTCTTATTCTTTGTGAGTATATTCTTGAAGAATATCCAACTGTTAATCCACTCAGCCGGCCGAAGTGGCCGTGCGGTTAAAGGCACTGCAGTCTGGAACCGCAAGACCGCTACGGTCGCAGGTTCGAATCCTGCATCGGGCATGGATGTTTGTGATGTCCTTAGGTTAGTTAGGTTTAACTAGTTCTAAGTTCTAGGGGACTAATGACCTCAGCAGTTGAGTCCCATAGTGCTCAGAGCCATTTGAACCATTTGTTAATCCACTCAACAACTATTTTGTGCAGTTTTGTCATCTACTTTAATTTTCTCTTACATAAAATCTTTGCCGTCATCTGTAGCCTAGAGCAATGAAACATCTCAGAATAAGTCAAACTTTAATTTTTCTTGTACCGAAAAGAACATGGAAAAATTGCCAGGATATAACAACTATAATGATAGAAAAGAAAATATTTGTTTGTAGTCATTCTTTCACAACTGGTGAATTCAGCAAACACTGATTTTCACACAGATTTCTGCTCAGAGTCAGATTTGGAACAAAGGAGAAAATTCAGACTATATGCAGTGTCATTGATTACGTAATGTAGCATTAGCATGGTAAGCAAGATTTTCATTGTTTGCGTGTTGGGTCATGGCCACCTATATTATAGGTTCATCATGTTTGAAAGGTGGGGAAGTATGCTGAGTCATTGCCTTAATCATAATCACTATTAGACAATAGTGACTCTAGTAGCAACCTTCCTTCAGCTCATTGTGTTGTATTATAACAGCTTTAATTTCATTTCACAAATATTGCGTTTCAAGTTTTAGTTACCACTATTTTATAATGATTGTCAATAACAAGTCTCACATTAGAACACGAATATCTTTTTCATGCAGTTTCACAAGAGACTTTTGCCTCCAAATTTTATTTACACCACTGAACATGATTGGAATGAAGAGAGAAACCAGTGTGACCGTTTGTGTGTGTCAGCACTCAGCCACTGCCTTTTTGATTGTCTTGAAGGCAGTGGCTTAGTACTAACACTCACAAATACGTGTTTATTTGTATAAATGTCTGTGAAATTACATTAAAGCTGTTGTAACACAACACAATGAGCAGAATGAATGTGGTTACTAGAGTAATTTCTGTCAGATCGTTTAAGCTGCCGCAACTGAAAACAGAAGACAGTTACAAATCATGCCAACATGTTATGAAAAGAACTAGGCAAAAAGTCTTCATGTTTCTAAAAAATAAAAATGGTTACTGCATATTTAATTAAAAATTCTGAAACAACATGTGCCATTAGATTAAACTTCACTAACAGTAGCTGCTAAAAATTATATTCTACTTTTTCCATACAGTGACCACTTGTTTGAATGTAACAAGGGAGTTGTTATACTAGCTGCTAAAATTTATATTCTACTTTTTCCATAGAGTGACCACTCGTTTGAATGTAACAAGGGAGTTGTTATACTAACAATGATCCTGAAAAATAGTACAGTACCGGTAACAATAAACAAATACCTATGTAAAATTCACGTTCTGCAGTAACTATACCCGGGCCTCTGAAACATTGCACTTGACGTTTGCGTATGAAGTTGGTAGCGTAACAGTGTAACAAGTGAAGAACGAGAGGCGCTAGGCGTTCAGCGTGGGGTGACAGCCAATCACAGCGCAGTGAGCACTGCTGTTACTCACGTGCTTTGACATCAAAGTTCCTGCATTGCCGGCTTTGTTTAGTGAATGTGTAAACAACGTGAATTGTATGTTGTTTACCGGCATGTTTTCGTAGCAATGTGTTCTATATCGTTGTGACTTTTGTTACGTTGTGAGTTTACATACTTGGAAAATGCCACCGAAAAGACTTTTTTCACCTAGTGACAATCCTTAGTGTCGAGGGGTGCCGCTAACCAGCCAGGCACTGGAGTTACTACACAGAACTCTATAGAGTTTTACGACCAGGAGAAAAACTACGTAAGCATTCATGGACAGCCATATGTTGTTTACCGGCATGTTTTCGTAGCAATGTGTTCTATATCGTTGTGACTTTTGTTACGTTGTGAGTTTACATACTTGGAAAATGCCACCGAAAAGACTTTTTTCACCTAGTGACAATCCTTAGTGTCGAGGGGTGCCGCTAACCAGCCAGGCACTGGAGTTACTACACAGAACTCTATAGAGTTTTACGACCAGGAGAAAAACTACGTAAGCATTCATGGACAGCCATCAATTCCTGCCGATAAAGTGGTGGAACGTACGTCAAAAACTCTTGGAATTAGTGCAAGAACTGTAGTAAGTAAGGGAGTATTACTACAAAACTTGGAAGATACTGAAGTGAGCCATAATTATTCTGAGCTGTCTGGATCAAATAATAAATTTTTAACGACCCCGGGAAAGAAGAAAAAGCAGCCTAGTCCTATCACAGATTTAGATTCTTTCCAGACTGATGCAATTCGCAGGCATGTTTATGCTTACTACAGCAGAAAAGAGTATCCAATTGTAGCTAAGTTTTTAGTCTCTTTAAAAGAAAGTGAACTCTTCACGGGTGGTAAAACATCACTAAAAATTGTGCTAAAAATATGGGTTTCCGTTACAAAATACTAGACGGACGCAAAATACTGTTAGAAAGGGCACATACTGTTACCGCTCGAAGCATTTTCTTGCACAAAATTGTGGGCGGAGACATTCATTCCATAATTTGGCTAGGCAAAACGTGGGTTAATGCTGGGGAAGCTGTCAGTAAATGCTGGACGGATAACACACCCAGCAGTAGCGGCCGTCAGCTGATGGGAAGAGGAGCAAGATTAATTGTGGTCCATGCAGGCTCCTCCAGTGGTTTTATCCCCGACGCGCTTTTAGTTTTTAGATAAAAAAAAGACTGGTGATTACCATGAAGATATGGATCACACACGATTTGTTGAGTGCTTCAGGAACCTTTTAAAACAATTTCCTGTACCTACAACCATTGTAATGGACAATGCTCCATATCATTTGGTGATACTGAACAAAGCCCCAACCACAAATTATCAGAAAGAAATTATGGTGCAGTGGTTACAGGCTCGAAATGGATATGAGCATGACAAAGGTTCTATTATATTCTCTTGTTAAAGAAAATAAGCCTACGACACCTGCATATGTAGTAGATGAAATTGCCAAGGAGCAGGGTCATAGCGTAATAAGGCTGCCACCATATCACTGCCATTTCAACCCCACTGAGTTAGTATGGAGTGATGTAAAAATGTATGTAAGGAACAACAACAAGTCCTTTACAATAACAGATGTGGAAAAGCTGTTGTGTGAAGCTCTTGTGACTGTGGATGCAGCCTCATGGAGGAAAAAAGTTGAGTACGTCGAGAAGCTTATACGAGCAGCACAGACAATAGAAGGCATTATCAGTGGCCATGAACAGTTAATGATTTGTCTTGCTCATGACGATGATGAAGACGGTTTTGGCGATGAATCGGACAACAGTGACAATGGCGAGCTGGATGGAACTGCGCCATTATCGCTGTAAATTGGTGAGTGAAAAATTACTAATATTGGTTATTTATTGCAATCTCGGTTATTATTTATTTTGTAAACTGTGTACAGTATTGATTTTAAAGTACCAGTCATCAGATGCTTGTTTTCTGTATTTCTTTGCTCCGTTATCGAAAGGGTGTGCATTGTTATGCTTTTACGTGCATTATTATATGGTTGTTTACTTCCTGTCATTGTAGTATCACTAAAAATGAGTTTTTATATACTCTGTAATTGCTCAATCACTTGCATTTACGAGACGGGATGGAAAACTGTATCGTCTGCTGTGTGTATAGAGGCTGCTGTTGCAACATCGCTATTACAGTATAGCCAACCTAACTTGACAAAAAGTGAATTGTCAAGTGCAATGTTTCGCCAGCGTGGGTATAGAATAAGTGCCTATGAGTGAAACGATTAGAAAATATAGGAAATGTATCTATGTGGAAGATGATTCTGCAAAATATAGATTCACATGATGGATTGTGAATTCAATTAGCGAAGGACATCCCTGAACACGATTGTCAGAAATCATGCCAATATCAAAGCCAATGCGAGGCAGCCTGGTTCTATGGAAAAAAGCATAACAACATTCAGCCATCAGGATACGATCGTTTAGATAAGCTCATTGCAGAGTAGTTTGTTTGCACAAGAGTGTCGGGAATTCCACTTAATGGCAACATACTGGGAGAGAAAGCTCTTTGGTTGCTGCACAAATGAGGATCCTCAACTTCACAACATCGAATGGCTGGATCAATCAATTTAAAACTTGTCATTACATTGTTTACAACCAACTGTGTGGTGAAAGTGTACATGTTAATAGTGGAACTGTGGACCAACGGGAAAAAAAAGCTGTAAAATATCTTAAAGATTATTATCCAAAAAATATTTTTAATGCTTACGAAACTGGTCCTTTTTTTTTATAGCATTTTACCAAGTAAGACCCTATGTTTTAACAGTGAGAAATGCCGTGGAAGGGAACTGAGTAAGCAGAAGATAAGTGTCATTCCAACAGCACTGCATGGGTGACAAGTTCTATCTCCAAATCTATCATGCATCCACTGAATGCTAAAATGGGGGCAAAAAATAGGAAAATAATGCTGCTACCTGACAGATGTTCGTCACACACTGAAAATCTGCAGCTCAAAAATATTAAGTTAGTGTTCCTACCTCCTAATTACACGAGTGAGCTTTAACTGTTAGATCTGGATATCATCCATTCACTGAAATGGAAATATACAAAAATGCTTGTCCATAAGTCTGTATTTATACACGATAGTGTCATGGATTTGAAATCTATGACTATGTCATTATGTAGCCAAAGCATGCATGGATGTAACTCTTTTAACTGTTTCATGAAAGCAGGATTTTTCACAGAAAACAAACAGAAACAACTAGAAGAAGATTCTTCAGATTTTTCTGTAATAGGCATACTGTCTACATTTCAAGAGTATGTAGGTATTGATGCTTCAGTCATTCCTTCAGAGGTGCCAACAATTGATAGCATTATTGCCAAACATTTTGAAGCAGGGAAGAGAGAGGTAAACGGTGAAGAGGATGATGATGATGATGACCAAGAACCAGTTGTTCCAAGCAGTAGAGAAGCTATGAAAACTATTAACATTTTGAGGCAGTACACTGGTAATGCATCAGGCGATGGTAATGCGTCTGATGCTTTGTATACTGTGGAGGGACAAGTATAGATAACTACTGTGAGAAATAAACAAAAACAATTCATTATTTCAGATTTTTAATAGGTAAATTTTAAACTGTTTTAATTTCATATTTTGAAAAATATAAAGAGAATGACTGTGAGAATAGTTCATTCATTTTCATTTGTTGTTTTTCCTATCCTTTCCTGTATTTTACACTTTGTTGCATTTTATACTTTTTTTGGATCAGTACAATTCAAAGTATAAAAAGAGGGTTTTACTGTATGTATGTGTGTGTGACACCTTCTCCTAAAGCACTAGACCAATTTCAACCAAATAAGGTACACATATCCCTTACTGTCAGGCAACAATTGCTGTCGCACTAAGAATAACCTACCTATAATACATAGTTCAGGAGATATGACACCATAAACAATGAGCTGCATGAAAAACTGCTGCATTGTGCATAATGTCTAAATTTATCACTTCTTTGCTACTAACTCTATCTGCAATACATTTTGCAGACAGTGTCCACATATTTCTCTGTATGTGCCTACAAAATTATGTCATTGTATGACACATAGGTCAGGAGATACGACACCATAAATACCGAGATGCGTGAAAAATGGTGCATCATGCATGAAGTTTTAATACACTCCTGGAAATGGAAAAAAGAACACATTGACACCATACTTGCTCCGGACACTGCGAGAGGGCTGTACAAGCAATGATCACACGCACGGCACAGCGGACACACCAGGAATCGCGGTGTTGGCCGTCGAATGGCGCTAGCTGCGCAGCATTTGTGCACCGCCGCCGTCAGTGTCAGCCAGTTTGCCGTGGCATACGGAGCTCCATCGCAGTCTTTAACACTGGTAGCATGCCGCGACAGCGTGGACGTGAACCGTATGTGCAGTTGACGGACTTTGAGCGAGGGCGTATAGTGGGCATGCGGGAGGCCGGGTGGACGTACCGCCGAACTGCTCAACATGTGGGGCGTGAGGTCTCCACAGTACATCGATGTTGTCGCCAGTGGTCGGCGGAAGGTGCACGTGCCCGTCGACCTGGGACCGGACCGCAGCGACCCACGGATGCACGCCAAGACCGTAGGATCCTACGCAGTGCCGTAGGGGACCGCACCGCCACTCCCCAGCAAATTAGGGACACTGTTGCTCCTGGGGTATCGGCGAGGACCATTCGCAACCGTCTCCATGAAGCTGGGCTACGGTCCCGCACACCGTTAGGCCGTCTTCCGCTCACGCCCCAACATCGTGCAGCCCGCCTCCAGTGGTGTCGCGACAGGCGTGAATGGAGGGACGAATGGAGACGTGTCGTCTTCAGCGATGAGAGTCGCTTCTGCCTTGGTGCCAATGATGGTCGTATGCGTGTTTGGCGCCGTGCAGGTGAGCGCCACAATCAGGACTGCATACGACCGAGGCACACAGGGCCAACACCCGGCATCATGGTGTGGGGAGCGATCTCCTACACTGGCCGTACACCACTGGTGATCGTCGAGGGGACACTGAATAGTGCACGGTACATCCAAACCATCATCGAACCCATCGTTCTACCATTCCTAGACCGGCAAGGGAACTTGCTGTTCCAACAGGACAATGCACGTCCGCATGTATCCCGTGCCACCCAACGTGCTCTAGAAGGTGTAAGTCAACTACCCTGGCCAGCAAGATCTCCGGATCTGTCCCCCATTGAGCATGTTTGGGACTGGATGAAGCGTCGGCTCACGCGGTCTGCACGTCCAGCACGAACGCTGGTCCAACTGAGGCACCAGGTGGAAATGGCATGGCAAGCCGTTCCACAGGACTACATCCAGCATCTCTATGATCGTCTCCATGGGAGAATAGCAGCCTGCATTGCTGCGAAAGGTGGATATACACTGTACTAGTGCCGACATTGTGCATGCTCTGTTGCCTGTGTCTATGTGCCTGTGGTTCTGTCAGTGTGATCATGTGATGTATCTGACCCCAGGAATGTGTCAATAAAGTTTCCCCTTCCTGGGACAATGAATTCACGGTGTTCTTATTTCAGTTTCCAGGAGTGTACATGTATTCTTTACTACTGAGACACTCCTACAGTTGAGTCAACTTAAGGAAATCTCTGACACCTGACAGCACTTTTGATAGATTTCAGCTGTGAAACACAAATGGCTGTGGCCGAAAGCAACAACTGTCTATAAAGCTATGAAGAAGTGTTGTCACTGAGATGTTTACATAATCACATTGTGGATATGCAAACCAGCTGCACCCAGTGTACAGAAACTGTACACTTCTAATACGAAATTTGTGAAATGAACACCTGGGCAATGGCGGGTTTGCCTATTAATAACAATATAAAAGCACACCCAGGTAAATTAAATAATTGCTATAAATTTCAATACTAAATGTACCATTCACTATGTCGCCAGGCTGCTAGTTGTGCTTGTGGGCATCCATAGAAATTTATCAAGGTAGCATTCAAGTCTTTAAAAGTATAATTTTTTTAATAAAAATGAGCTAGCCAGTCAGTTTTGAGATGCGCCACGCCATAAAACTGAATTTCATAGGTTATACTAAAAATATATTGCATCCCATAGAATTTATGGTTATCCATGGCTATATGAGAATTTTACAACGAATGAAAACTCGGTACTCCAAATTCATCCCCCTGCCCCCTTGTGTACAAGTAGTGTTGCAGTTCTTTCTTGACTGGAAGCTACCTTGTGCCTAATTAAGAATTGCAAAAAAAATTTTCATAAGTTCTGGGAACAAACTATGTTTCTGACTGACCTTTTTTTTCTAGTTATATGTAAAATTACTTTTAAGAGTCCTTGATACATACATCTGAAACTGAGGCAAGTGGTGTGCAGGCAACAAAAGAGCGAGGTCCAAAAGCTTAGCAGCACTCAGCTGCAGTTGGCGCCAATGTGGATGACCATGAGCGTGCAGGCCGTTGTTACTGTTTACAACCCAAGATGAGTCAAGGGCAGACAGCAGACGGATGTGTGAGCTGCAATCAGAAGACAAATGCACTGTAACATTACCAGTAAGACCACTGGGAGGAATCTAAATTACATTTCCTCTTTTAGTGGTATGTAGGTGACAGTATGAGACTGAAACAGTAGTTAAAAAGTCACACGAGGGTTGTAAGGGCTTAAATACCACTTTATAATATTTGACAATTTGTTTCTGGACTTTTGACTCTCATGGGGAATGGAAAATATTTGTTGCAGATAAATAACAAGTACTTACAAGCCAACGAACTTGAATTGTTCTAACAGACACAGAAGAAAATAAATAAATAGAAACACAGATGAATCTCAAATTTTCAAAGTTCTTAAATAGTGGTTTGTAAAAATACAGGAAGATAAGAAATATGAAGATAAGGTTACATGTGGTGGATGGAAGGATTATTCAGTTTTACATTCTAAGCAGAATTGCAAAAAGACAGTTTTAATTGTACCGTACATCAAATCAATAGTATATCAACACAAAATAGCACATTATGTAGTCACCAAGTATAATGGCAACACACGTTTATTATTTCATGTTCAACTTTCAAATTCATTGTGTGGACTGATGTCCTAAATCACATGACAGACATTGGAATATACAATAATCCATCAGTTAAAGAAAAATCATGCACACAATAGTATATCTTGAGAAAGAAAAAGAACTGCAAATAAATAAAAATTGTGTGTTCCCTAATTTCAATAAGTACTACACTTGATGGTTCCTATGACAACTATTTTTTTCTTCTCTTTTGAAATTATATTTAGAAGTATGTTACTGCCCTACAGGTAAGTACAGAGTGCCACCAACCCCAAATACACACAATATTAGAGATAACGACAATCCATACATACCATGCAGCTGCATTATAAGACATTAAGCACAAACATGCATAACCAAGATACAAATAAGCACCAAGCTATTAAAACTGAAGCTATTTACTGTGATGTTGGCTGGTGTCTTTTCATGTATGTAACTGTGCTCTTGTTTCTTTTTGGCACAACATTTGTCAATGAGAGCCTGACAATAATAAGGCACATCACTCAAATATTGTGTCAAACAAACACTGACTTCTTGCTGCATGCACAACAAGGCATCAGACAACAATGTGCTTTATTCAAATGGTAAAATACACATGCAAGAAAAACTACAAAGTACACCTATAGCAATACTGTGTAATAACTGATAATTCCTGTCAATAAAGGGGCTTAAAATACGAATATCAATACAATGATTCGAAATTTATTCACAAGTAATGGATACAAGCCAGGTATTAAAAGGGAATAAATCATCCTGAGACTAATTTATTTTTGTAATCCAATTCAAGGAAACATTAAGAAACAAATGAAATTGTGAATGGAGGAAGAGGAGGGGGTGGGGTGGGGGGGGGGGGGGTTGAGATCAGGGCTTACTGTCCCATTGACGATGAAGTCATTAGAGATCGAGCACAAGTTTGGATTAGGAAAGGATGGAGAAGGAAACTAGCACATCCAGAGGGCACTGCTGTATTGAAGAACACCCATATATGCCTTGAAACACCTAATGTTAGCACAAATTGGAAGTGTGGACTCACATATTGTTATGTGCAAAGAAAAATAGGATTGTTTCGTCTGTCAGTGATGAAAACATGCAATGGACTTCCTATTTCGCCAGTTACTTAACTTAACACAGAATATCTGTCTTCTGCCAACATTAAGGGACTTAAACTACTACTGAACTTAAAAATAAAGAGACCCTATGTGAATGACCAACACATGAGAAGTGCAGTATTAAGAACTGTGATGTCAGAGTGTGTATGTGGGATAGAGCATGATTGGTTTATGAATATATGCTGCAAAAAAATAGTACTAATTGCATAATGTAGGAGATGCATATATCATTATCAAATATACACAAAATATGGAACATTTTCGAAAAGTATGAGCTGTTTGCTTGTACTTAAATGCTGGCAGCTCAGAAAAGGCAGCACCATCAATTGATTGTTTACAGAGCCACAGGAGTCACTGTTGTAATTCAGCATTATTGATTGTGGCTGAAACCTGACAATGCTGGTATACAAAATTGTTGCTCTTGTCAACTGTGAAGTTAGTGCCATTATTTGACTTTTGTGTGACTAAGACTCTGCTACTGCTGAAATTCTTTGGTAATTGAGCTTTTAGCTAATGTGTAGTGAGTGAAGGAAAGGTTAGACAATGGAGTTCAGGCTTTAAAAGGATAACACAAATATGCATGATGAAGTAATCAATCAGACCAATGAAATCATGTAATAAGACAACCAATGATTTGATCAACAATCAACGAATTGTGTTCTGCATGAAGAATTTCCTTTATTGGATGCACTACTAATTTCATGATTTTCACACTGAAAAGCTTGGAAATGATAAATTTTGCGCAAACAGATACTGATAATGCTTCCTAATACAAAGGTTAAAAGCTATCAAGCAGATGAGCATTTTTGAAATGCTATCAAAAAGATGGAAATGATTGTTTCCTCATATTGTTAAATGGATATCATATACCAACACGGAGTCAACAGTTAATGGGTGGTGCCACTCAACCTCTTCCATACTGACAAAAATTCAATAAAGGAAAAGACAAGATTGCTACTTACCGTAAAGTAAACATGTCACGTTGCAGACAGGCATGATTAAAAGACACTAACACATAGCCTTCGGCCGCAGCCTTTGTCAGTAAAGACACACACACACACACACACACACACACACACACACACACACAAGCACCCTCACATGCACACAACCACCAACCCCAGCATCTCGGGCTGCGATGGCATGCAAGCAGTAATCTGAATGGGGCGGAGAAGGGGAAGGGATAGTAGTGTACAGGTGGGGACAGAGACAAACACTGTCTGGTGGAGTGTGCAGGGAGTAGACTGCCAGCAGATGCAGCATCAGGATGTTGTGGGGCACCTCCCTGCCCCACAACCTCCAGACGCTGCGCCTGTTGACAGTCTAGTCCCCACACACTCCACCAGACAGTGTTCATCAGTCTCCCCACCTGTACACCACTATCCCTTCCCCTTCCCCCTCCCCCTCCCCACCCCCTCCAGATTGCTGCTTGCACGCCACATGATGTTGCATCCGGGCCCAAGATGCTGGGGTTGGTGGTCGTGTGCGTGAGAGGGTGCTTGCTTTTGTGTGTGTGTGTGTGTGTGTGTGGGTGTGTGTGTGTGTGTGTGTTGTGTGTGTGTGTGTGTGTGTGTGTGTGTGTCCTCTCTCTTTACTGATGAAGACTGTGGCCAAAAGCTGTATGTGAATGTCTTTTAATCACGCCTGTCTGCAACTTGATGTGTCTTCTTTACGGTAAATAGCAATCTATCTTTTCCTACATTGTTGATATTCCTACCTGGAGTTTCCATTGTTTGAAAAATTCAATAAATCTCTTTACTCTAGATAAAATTTACTGCTACCTTCTTCTGCTCAATTTCATGGAATGTGGGTTGACTATTAGGAATTCCAACTGAAAAAAAAAAAATTCTAACATACTTCATTAGTGCTGAAAACAATTTGTTAGCTATACGCCAAGTAGCAGTATTCATTGCAAGCTACTTGACAAATAATAATGTACTATAAACAGGACTGTATTTACAGACGCAAATAACTATTTTTTTAATACCACTGCAATCAAGTAAATAGTAAGCTACCAATAGGAGACAGTGCAGCTTTTTTTAACATAACTGAGAAAGCAGCCACTTTATTTATTTATTTGATTTTTTTATCAAAGTAGTAGCTTTTCTTGCAATTTGCAATTTAGTAGCTGATATAAGCACAAACAGTATCAAATTGTGTAGTGATAGTTTTGCTAATGTATACTACAAAATCTTTCACATCCCTTCTTGATAGGATCTACAGAACACAATGAATGATTGATTGTATAAATTGTTTTTAAGTGCAGGGAGAGCAGAGATGTAGGTTGTGAAACATTTGTAAGTGTTTTCAAATTGTGCACGTAGTACAAAAAGTAACTGAATTTTGAAAACTGCACTACGAGGAGTAGTCATAAAATTTTAATTATCACCTTGAAAAAGAAAAGTTACTGGAATGTGATTAATATTTTGTTTTTTTGCATCTTATAATGTTTTCAGTAACAGAAATTCATTTTTGGAAAAATATTGCTGTGTTATAATCACACCTATGATTTATCGATCGAATTTTAAGTTTGCATCACACATGGACTGAGTCACACAGATTTAATAACAATGTATTTATGTCCTTTTGGACTTACCATTTTTTTCTCTTTGACTATTTAATTGCTTGCTTTTCTTTTCTCAGTACAAAAAAATAATAATAAAATCGTTACAAACAGACACCAACAATAGGATAGTGGCTCAGTTAAATGCATATTGCTTGTTTCTCTAGCTGAATTAAGTGTGAGAACCATTTTGGACTTGTGCTTATACAGTCTTCTTTATGAAGTAAAAATAAAATCTTTCACACTCAATTATTTGTAGACTGCATTCCAAATATATTATGTATGTACAAGATGCTCTGCACCTGCAAGATCTCACATCTTCTTTCATATGAATACATTTTCACCATGATAACAACTTTATTTTTCTATTTGTATGTAGTGTATCATCCGCAGCTTGTTTTCTCGCTTCCTGAGCACAGGGTCCCAGGTTTGATTCCCGGTGGGGTCAGGGATTTTAACCTGCCCCGAGATCTCTGGGTGTTGTTGTGTCGTCTTCATCCTCATCATTCATCCCCATTACAGTCGGAGGAAGGCCATGGCAAACCACCTCCATTAGGACCTTGCCTAGTACGGCGGTGCAGATCTCTTGCATTGTTCCCCTATGCTCTGTCAAGAAGCCTGGTACTTCATTTCCATTCCATGTATCATACGTGTAGACATAAGTTTCGTATATTCTGAAACGTGTGCAAAATTAGAAATTTAAAAGTATGGATCTCCGGTTTAAAAGCTCATAAAGCAGGTCTATCTGGAATTCTTTCTTCTGTACTCATGTCACATAATCCATAATTATGAAATGGAAAGACTGCACTCACTATAAGGAGACATGCTGAATTGCCATCAGGTGCAACCTGGGATGGATGGATGGTTGGACGGATAGATGGAGAAACACACACACACACACACACACACACACAATTGCTATCTACGACCAGAATGCAACTGCGTTGTGTCAAATGCCAGCAGCAATCTGGTGTGGGGCAGGGAACGGGCAGGGATAGCAAGGTACAACTGGAGGGAGAGCAGTCAGTGCTGTCTGGCAGATCATGCAGGAGATGGTGGCAGGACAAGACTGGTGGACACCGGATTGGTAGTCTTACCAGTATAAAAAGCCGTGTAATGATTGCGGCAGAGATAGTATATGACATGGCTACTTTTACAGGTGGCCCAGCCTCAAATGGGATAGGATAAGTATGTAACAGGACTGGGATAGGTAATGCTGGGTCTTCCACAGGGATGTCATCCCTGTGATAAGTGGTTGTCATTGGGAGTGGCATAGGAATGGACTAGGATGTTGTGAAGGTTGGGTGCACAATGGACACTACTTTAGGAGGGGAGGGAAGGATTTTTCATAGGATGCCCCTCATTTCAGGGCACTATGATAGAAAATCAAAGCCCTAACGAAGGAGATGGTGCAGTTGTTCCAGTATCGGGTGGTACTGTGTGACAAAGGGGTGCTCCTTTGTAGCTGGTTCGTACTTTTTCTTTAAAGGGGAAGTAGTTGTCTGTTAGGATAAATTTTCTAATGTGTACAAGCGCTTTTCAAAAAGTATCCAACATTATTTTTTATTGTTGAAACCAACAATGATATAAATTTCCATGTTCATAGGCATACGAGGTCAGTTCAAAAAATTCCAGAACAATTCATAATTTCAAGCCATTGGTGTGTTGGAGCAAAATGCGACTGGCAGCCTTGCACACCCCTGTGCTTAATGTGTAACTGCTGAAAGTTTTATTGTTGTATGCCTGTTAGTTATTGTTCAGTGCTGTATTGAGTAGAACATAGCAAAGTTTGCGAATTTTGAGAGGGCAATGCGTCTGCATTAAATTTTGTGTGAAACTCAAGAAAACCTTTACAGAGACAAATCAAATGATGTTGGAGGCCTACAGCTGTGAGTGATTAAGCCATACTCATTGGGTTCACACAGTTTAAAAGTGGCCATACAGAAGTTAAAGATGACTCTTATTCAGGATGCCCTTAGACATCTACCGACGATGCTCATGTCATGAACATCAATGAAACTGAGTGTGACAATTGAAGATGACTGTTCAAGAGATTTCAAAATAATGTAACATTTCAGTTGAATCATATCATGAAATCCTGACACAGCATTTTGGAATGCATCGTGTTGAGTCAAGACCACAAAGATCTTCATCTCGCAATCTGTGAAGAGCTTCTGGATCACACAATTGAGAACTAGATGTTCCTTAGGAGAATCATAACTGATGATGACATGTGAGTCTACGGCTATGAAGTTGAGACGCTGAAAGGATGAGAATTTGCAAAGACAGATAAAAGAAAATTTCCAGACAGCGCTTCACACAATCCCTAAAAGGCATACCGAGACTGCTTCTGGAAGTGGAAACAGCATTTGGAGTGGTTTATCAATTGTGAAGATTTATTTCGAAGAAGACCATGCACAATAAGTAAAAGGTAGCCTAGATAAATTTTGTGGACAAGATTCTGGAATTTTTTGAACGGATCTCATACATAATGTACATGCCTGATTTTTTTTCATGACTTTGGAAACAGCCAGTTACTGGCTATCCATTGACGAGTGGACACATGTAAGTTGTCAGATTTTGTATTGTGGGCGACTCTCAAGTTGAAATAATCCATAAAATTTGACAAGTGTTTGGGGGTTAAGCAAGTGGTCCAGTACAATATAGGAGAGGTAGAACCACTTCAAAGAGGACCGATCATCAGCAACAAGTGAAGCACATTCAAGTAGGCCCTCAAAATCCACAAACGAGATTTTTATTGATCACTTAAGGACCTTGCTGATGAAGGATAGACAAATTCTAATCACAGAACTCGTAAATGAGGTTAAAATTAATACTGGATCCATTAATTCCACTTTAAAGGAACATATGGACCTCAGGAGGATCTCAGCAAAATTTGTACTAAAGTTGCTAACAACTGCGCAGAAGCAACTTCGTTCAGAGATCACACAGGACATGCTGGATACTGTGAACTGTGATCCCAACTTTCTTAACATGTTGATCAGTGGTGATGAGTCCTGGATTTACAAGTATGACCCAGGAACAAAATTTGAGCCACAAACATGCCGCAGAAGGTACTGACGTCAATAAGGAGTATTACCAAGAGGTTCTGCAGAGCCTTCGTGAAACAGCGAGACACAAATGGCCAGACTTACGGGCAATGGGCACCTTCACCATGATAATACAACCACTCATCGTTCTCAATTAATTGAAGAGTTTTTGGCCAAATGTAACACGGCTGTGGTTTGTCAGCCTCCCTATTCCCATGGCCTAGCACATGTGACTTCTGCCTTTTCCCTAAATCGAAAGAGATTCTAAAAGGGACCAGATTTCAGAATTGGAAAGACACTACATAGAATTTGATGGAACAGCTGTGCACAGTACCAAAAGAGGCTTTCCAGTGATGCTTTCAGCAGTGCCAGCACTGTTGGGAATGGTGTTTAGAAGCTGAACAAGACTACTTTGAAGGTGACTAGTGTCAAACAATTTTATCTGAATAAAGACTGATTTCATAAATAAAAGTTGTATACTTTTTGAACAGCCCTCATGTGAGGAATGAGATAGTGGGTTTGGAGTCTGGAGGACATTTGGAAAGGTAATATTCAATAGCGGCAAGACTGGGTATGAGGGAGCTTGGTGTTTAGGGAAGTGCCATTAACATGAGTAGGGATGCAGGATTCAGGGCCAGGACCCCTACCCTGATTTCTTCACAACCTCACCACCTTCTCTCCAATCTGCTTCACTGGTCCTCCTCAATCCAGTGTTTCAATTTCCTGGACATTAACCTCCTCCTCTTGATGGCCATATCCACACATCTGTCCACACTAAAACCACCAACTACCAGTAGTACCTACATTGCCAGGTCACTCAGGGACAGTGTATCTGCAGTAAGGAGAACTACCTTGCCCAGTGTATTGAAGGTCTCACAACTGCCTTCACAGACAGGCACTATCCTCTGAACCTACTCTACAAACACATTCCCCACACCATATCCCTCCACACACCTCCAATCCTCCACCCCCAAGAACCAGTTACAAAGGAGTGCCCCCTTCGTCACCCATTACCACTCAGACTGGGACAACTTAACCACGTCCTTCGTCAGGTCTTTAATTATTTGTCATCTGTCCTGAAATGAGCAACATCCTACAGAAGAGCCTTCCTGCGCCACCTAAAGTTGTGTTTGTCATCTATCCAACCTCCACAACATCCTACTCCATCCTTATGCCATTCCCAATCCCAACAGCTTTTCACAAGGATTCCTGTAGAAAACCCAAGTTCAAGACTAACACTTCCGATTCCAGTCCTGTCACAGTTTTACTCTAACCCACCAGAGGCCAGGCCATCCACCATACTGTATTGCACACGTATACGTGCATTCCCTTCACATGTTTAGGCCAAGTATTATGCACATTTATGTGATTGGGAATGCTCAGTAGCAACCAGGCTACATGTACATCTGACAATTATACGTCAGCAAGGAGCATTAATAACAATATCATAGGAGGCAATATATATAGTAGATGAGTAAAGTGTTCTTATTGGCTGAGGGAGAAAGGTGGGGTCTCTCTTGTCCTTAGGGAAGACAGGGCGAGTTAGTAACGAGGCACCACTCAAAGCACACCGTCGAGTAACTGGGGCGGCTCTGAAAGAACGGCCGCGAGTAAATATTCCAGTTATTAAACAAGATATAAAGTGAAGGTATTAGTTATCAGAATGCCACGTGTCGTGGGTGGTGTCTATCAAGAATATGGAAAGTGAGAACTGTGTTAATGTGTTGTAAAGGGTTGAATATAACAGTGTAGCCCAGAGCCGCCATATTGTAAATTCTGTGACGTGTATGTCAAAGTATTTCCTTTATTAAAACAAGTATAGTACAAAATGTTGTTGACATTTAACAACTGGCATCCTGAAACAATCCACTTCAGCAGGATCACAACCTACATTGAACGTGATGCCTGAGCGCTACTACTGTGTGACGAGGGACTACCGAAGCAGCAAGATACAGAAACCAGAGAAGTAAGGCAGAGTCACTTCCTTCTCGCTACAATGCCACAGAGGGCACTATAATACACCATGTCATAGACCCACTCTGCTCCAATTGTTGCACAGCTTTTTGTATTGGATATGACTAGCAATCAACTGTTTGTTCACTATATCTCTGCAGTATAAGTTGAAGGATCATTTTTCCCCGTTTAGCAGCTACAGCTCCTGTTTGTTAAAAGTATATTGGTGACATGCTTTTTGTTTTGAAATCATATGCATTTTCTGCACTAACAGAGTGCTTAGCAGTTGTGTGTTCATATCAGTGTGAAATTCTGTCTTGTTCTTCCCCACCAAACAAAAAACTCTTTCCATTGGGCAATTAATATGAGGTACCTGAAGAACAGTCATCATTAACTTACTCAATGGATGGTACTTTCTTATTCCTGGAGTATCAGTGAGTTCTGAAATCTCATACCAAATTCTGTCAGCAAGCTGCAAAAACTCATCTTTAACTGGCCAGTTGTTGGCAATGTATGCACACGTTTTTGCATAGAACAGTCTGACATCAAATAAATGTCAAGTAGTTTTGTCTAGAGAAGCTTACTTTATGCAAGCCCTCATGTTTGCTTCGATCACCAACTCACTACCACTTTTCTGTACCTTAACAGACCCAAATTTCACATGAAGTAAATTGCCACCAGTCTCTCGAAGTGAGGATGTTCTCACAAAGCACACAATAAGATCACTGAAAAGATTGTTTAATTCTGAGTGAAGTTTATGAATAAGTGGGGCTTCTTGTGGCAGGAACAGATTTAAGGAGTTGAGAAGTGGAAGAACAAAGCTGAGAAACAAAAGATAAACCGTAGTAGACGGATTTTCAATCTGTGATTTAAGCTTGTAGAAATTCTCAGGTGGCCTTATCAAGATATGATTCACAGAAGAATGGTTCCACTGTTCTAAGACCCTTAATACACACTGTAGCACAGACAACCACCTCATGGAAACATTCTTCAATATTTTGTGTGGCTTTTCAAAGACTTGCTGACATATCTTTAAAGCATTTTCATCTCCCAATGATTTAGTAAAAATGTTAAATTCTTGATTTTTGGCAATTGTCTCTTCCACCATGCACAACTGAATAATCCCTGCTACGCACACACTACGTGAATTAAATTTGGAGGAGCGTCGTAAACATGGCCATGCTTTTGAGTATTCCTCCCTAAATTTTTGAACAATTCTTGGTTTCTTAACAGTGTCATTTTGCTGCACCTAGAATCACTGCACTGTTTATTTCAAAATCTTTCTAACATATTTCTTCAACACCATCTTAGTATGCACAAGAATAAAATTCTATGTTAATTTTGTTTATGAGAAATAACTCTTGTTAATATGTCACACACATACACATTATTCCCTAAACACAGCTTGACTCCAATTTGTTTTCACAACAAGACAAAAATATCTCCACAGGAGCTCACCAGGAAGAGTGATCATGTGGCTAGCAAGAGAATAACTATGTAAGATATACCACTTCATGCCTGGTTATGTGTTGAGTGAAGTCATATACCACATATGGTATTTTGTGTAATCAAAATTCTACGAGGGTCAGAGAAGGACAAATACACTACCTGTTTATGAAAAATGTGAAAAGAAATATTGTTGAGAATTCAAATTGTAAAAAATTATTTTCTGTTGTGCCTCCTTTTCAGCACTTTATGAGCTTACACCTATAAATCAATAAAAAAAATTGAAAGAATGGTAATTTTTGCCATGTCATTCATAAAGCCATAATTATGGGTGGAAATTTGCCATTGTTATAATTGATTCAAAATAGTTGGCATCTTTGCCCTGTGTATAATATGCAGCTGAACATAAACATGCTTGATTCCAATAACTGCTTCACACACCTGGCCATCTGTATCCTCTCCTCCAGCACCAGTTTTTCTGAACAGCACTGATGAGAGATATCCTTATAAAACATTTTCCACTCCCAAAATCATCCAAGCCTCAACTTATGGTAATTTACTGTCCCCACATCTTGCACCCAACAGTTTCTGCCTCCTCTGTTCTATCACCTCCTCCAGGTCATGCCCCCTCACCCTCAATGTGCACCACTCTCTACCAAAGCACACACTGTCTTTTCTACTTCGCTGCTCCTCTCAATTTCAGCTCCACCCCCCACTCCCTCCCACCCCCACAGCCTCTTTACGCCATGCCTGGGAGCCTTATCTTGCCACCATCTACTCCCTGAATGATCTGCCAGACAATGCTGACATCTCTGCCCCCACCTGTAACTTGTTATCCCTTGCCCTTCCCCACCCTGGATTGCTGCTTCTGTTCGAAATGACACAGCTGCAGTGAGGTTGTATTGGCCGGAGGTAGAAGTCATGCGTGTGGGAGGTATGGTTCCTTGTGTGATTGTGTTTTTTTTTTTTTTCCTTTCTGAGCAATGATTTTATCGAAAACTCAATTGGTACAAACTTTTCTTTATGCCTGTCTGCAACTCAATGTGTCATCTTTAGAGTGAGTAAAAATCTATCCTTATCATAATATTGTTGATATTCCCACCAGGACTGTCCATTGTATAATTAAGGGGCATTCAATTTAAGGGGCATTCAATTTATTAATGATGTTATAGCTTTGTGTAAATACTGCTTACATGTTATGTCCTCTTATTTTCTGAGGTCAGTGCATTCTATTTTGTCAGAAAGCGAATGGTATGAGATTTCAAGAATAAGAGTCTTCCTTAGCAGCCAAAGACCTGTTTAAACAATATCAGGCCTGAGGCCAAAGAATGAAAGCTATTTGGAACATAGGCATATAAATATGTTAAAATGAAAGTATTTAATAATTTTAGGTTGATAAAAATGCTACTGTTAATAATGAACTGTATATGTACATCAATTTATTATTTCTTGGCTAGACTTTTATATATTCAGTAACTTATACAGCCCTTTCAAAAATTTTTGAGTTAAACACAGTTGTTGTTCCTGGTGCAGAAGTTTATTCTCTCAGATTGCATAAAAATGCCCAATGATTACTAGTTTCAGTGAAATTAAATCACTATCTCAGATTACTTGTATAGAAAAAAAATTTTACCGGGCCAATCCATTTTGTCAACTATTCGCATTAATTGGACACCTTATAAAGACGATATTCCACAATATTATCTCCTGTCATACTATAAAAGAATAGCTCTGCAAACAGTGCACAACAGTCACAAATAAAATACACAAAACATGTATACAATCCTTTCATGTTGTGGCCTTGTAAACAAAGACACAACAACTTGTTGACAAGGGCACAACATGAAAGAATTTTATACACATCTTATGTATTTTATTTGTAACTATCAAACAATGGAAACTCCAGGTAGGAATATCAATGTAAGCTAAGATAGATTGCTACTTACTGAAAAGATGACACATAAGTTGCAGACAGGGACAACTAAATTGTGTAAATGTCTCAAGTGTACCTGTCTGGAACTTAACGTATCATCCTTATGGTACTTAGCAATTGTTTTGTGACTATTGTGCACTGTTCACAGAGCTACACTCTTATTGCACAATGAGAGACAGTGTTATGGAATATCATCTCCATAAGTTGTGTCCAGTTTAATGAGAACAGTCGACGAAATTGACTGGCCCTGTAAAACTTTTTTCTGTACAAAAGATCTGAAGATTGAGATTTAATTTTGCTGAAACTATTAATCATTGCGTGCTTTTATGCAGTCCAGGCAAATAAACTTCTGCAATAAGAAGGACAAGGATGTCCAAATTCTGAGATTGCCTATAAAATAGCTAACAACATCAGGTAATCATACAATATTTTTGAGATAGCTGTTACTTTTTACACTGGCATATGTTCTTCCCACACTTTCTAGTTGCCGTAAATGTCTTACTAGATTTAGTGTGCATACAGACTTCTACTTTTTCCTTATTTATCTTCTTATTATCAAACATCTCGATTCTCATTACTACATAGCACATCAGTCACATACCACTAAATAACTAGGCACAGAAGGACATATAATATTTCCTTAACTATTTTCAACTTTTCTGAGAAATAATGTGTTGTGATCTATTGATTGGTCACAGTGCTCTTTAAATGCAATGAATTATATAATTATTTTGGAAGGATAAAAATCACAAAAATTGAGTAGTCCTTTTTTCCAAATTAATATAATGATGTCACAATATTAAAAAAGTAAAACATTACATAACAAATAAATATTATTAGAACTATTTAAATTCAGTATGCGTACTTATATATTCTTAAATATGAAATTGGACTGCCTCCCCAAACTGAAATAAGATTACATGAACTTGATGTAATTATTTCCCTTTCTACAGGACAGTGGCCACAATTATTCACACTATATAAGCAATGCTTATAATAAGTTGAAGCTTCAATTTAAAAATATGATGAAAGCTAAATACTAATGCAATGTATATACATGCAAGCAGGTATTACAATATCAAAATACAGCAAAAATCGCCTATAAAAGGAACTTCATTTACCTGTTGTTGCGCCTGTGCTTCCCAACACCAATTTAACCACCAGGAAGAGGAGCAAAATAGACAGAAAAAATACACACATTAAAAACCAAATGACTGCTTTAAGCAGTGCAGTCACAAACACAATTTATATAATATCTCTAAAATGCCAATAAACTAATGTTAAAAAAGTGTTTGCATTCCCATTTAAAGTTACATATTATCACTTTACAAAGTCTGTTAAAAAAATTAGAGATCATATTTTTTTAAAGATCTTAACTCCTCTTATAACTCTAGAGCTTTCTTCAGTCCCGTTTTCCCATTTCTGGGAAGTATTCTTACATACAACTCCTGGAATCATCAAACAATGTCATAAATTTTTCTAGATGCCTTCAATCTGTCTGAATCACTTTCAGTTTAATGAGGATTTAAACTGAGGAACTAAAAAGAATTAACTGCGCGAGGAAAAATTATTGTTTATTTACTATGAACATGGAACTTTCTGAACAGACCTTGTACAACAAAATCTATAACATAAAGTTTACAGAACTTCAATCACACAAGCAAGATTACAAGACAAACATATCCATTGCATCACACAACATAAGACATTTTGCTGCTCCTCATCTAGGTGGCACATTAAATAACAGCCAAAATAGTGACCTTACCAGAGTACCTTCTGGGAGGGGGCAGGAAGAAAGACAGTAACATTTAGAATCAGAGAAATGTCTTAAGATTAGATTCTCCACCTCTCTGATCACAATAAGTGAGAAAGGAAAAACTATAGGAAGTTATAATGCGTGCAAATGGGAGCAAAGAAATTGAACTGAAGCCCAGGCTAAAGGGGAGAGTAAAATTATTGGCTAAGATATAGTGAAATGCCACGATTATTTCAAATTTTCATGTTTTGTCTTCTATGATTTCATGTTTATTTTGGTAAGCACAACGATTTAATATGTCATATCAACATATTATTATCTGGAAATGTCAATTTAGAAGCATAGGTTTGGAAAACTTTTAAATTCACTTTAAAAGTAAAAAATCTGTAATGTGGCTAGTATTTTAGAGCACTAAATCTTGGACATAAATGTGACACATCCCGACATAGCTCAGTCTTCGTATACATACACGACTGGGTGAAAATCAAATTAATATACAGATTTTCAGGAAACTTGTTCAGTAAGATTCACATTTCATATTTAATTTTAATTACAAACTATATGCACATACAACAAGCTTTATACACAAGGTACAGGTCTGTAAATTATGTTGCTCAATTTTGCTGACAGTGGAATATCAATTCTACTTAATTTGTTGTGTTAAAAACGTTGCACATACTGTAATGCATTTATTCAAATTCTTTAAAAACCTACATGCTGCCTCTAAATTTCATTTATCCTTTCCTTCTTTTAACATGGTATGTTTCAGTGCCTATAAACCATCTTCAGTATGTCTCACTTCATTTCAAATTGAGTTCCTTTGATATTGTTTTCTTGTGGCCTGTTAATCATCAGCCGTTATGAATTCAGTATGGGGCAGTGAAAAGCACTGGGGAAAAAAAAGACTTTATGTCCTGAGCACGACTTTGCAGGTATACAAATGTGACAATACAGGGCAGAAAAGACACTTTCTAGGAATTTTAACAAATTTGTGAATGTTTGAAATGTTATTACATCATTGCTTTTCCATAAGTGCAAATTTTTTAAAAAAAGATTGGAGAACCAATAATAACTATGCATGCAGTGATTTCTGTCACAGAAGATGTTGTTCAAATGTAAATATATTCCGCTATCTCTCAACAGTGATAATAATGCAATATTTTTTTCTCTGTATTTTCATAAATAGTAGAACCGAACTTTGCATAGACCTTTTTTTCCTTCTTCAGACTTAAATATATTTCATTAGGTCGGAATACATCTGATTTATGGTCACTGCCAGCTGATTAGTGGTGCAAGTTAGAAAGTGACCTACACATAAATGTGAGGTTACTGCTTATCACTCTTTTAGTATTGTGTCACAGCAATAAATCACTACACTTAACTACCAAATCCACTGAACTAATAGCTTGGTCAGTACAGCATCAAATGGTACACAACAGCCACCAATAACATTCAACATGCAATATCTGCCACCCAGCATTGTGTATCAGACATGTTACAGTCAACAAAATGTGAAATATGAACAACAACACATGATTAGTTATACAGTATGAACTACATGAAACTCTCATTGCCACAAACCAGTAATTATGCTTACAGACTCAACTCCAGATGATGATGATGAGACTGACTTGAGCTTTTAATAAATGAACATATAGTTAACAGGTGAAACGAGGTAAATATTTTGTAAGAGCACATTATTTAATAAAATTATACTTAATCAAATCATACTTGCTGGCACCTTGAAGGTACTTAAAAATACTGAACTCTGACAATTTGAATAAGTCTGCACTGTAAGATTTAACAGGTAAGTCCATTCTTCTTCAACATAACAGAATTCACACAGAGCTAAAGAAAAATCAATAAAATGACAATTTGCTATTTAAATGTGTAGTTAGTGAAGACATATATGTCTGCTTGTGTGTGTGTGTGTGTGTGTGTGTGTGTGTGTGTGTGTGTGTGTGTGTGCGCCTGTCCCTTTTTCCCCCTAAGGTAAGTCTTTCCGTTCCTGGGATTGGAATGACTCATTACCCTCTCCCTTAAAACCCACATCCTTTCGTCTTTTCCTCTCCTTCCCTCTTTCCTGATGAAGCAACTGTGGGTTGCGAAAGCTTGAAATTTGTGTGTGTGTTTGTGTGTTTTTTATTGTGTCTATTTCCAGGACTGGATCAGACTCTGAATGTGGCTCTCCAGCAGGGATACGACTTCCTCAAATCCTGCCCTGAAATGAGATCTAACCTTCATGAAATCCTCCCCACTCCACCAAGAGTGTCTTTCCGCCGTCCACCTAACCTTCGTAACCTCTTGGTTCATCCCTATGAAATCCCCAAACCACCTTCCCTATTCCCTGGCTCCTACCTTTGTAACCGCCCCCGGTGTAAAACCTGTCCCATGCACCCTCCCACCCGCATGAATGGACACAGGCAGACAGTATTTGTTGGTAATGAGGATCACCCTGTGGCTAAACATGCCTTGGTGCATGGCCGGCACATCTTGGCACAGTGTTACACCGTCCGGGTTATCTGGATATTTCCCACTAACACCAACCTATCAGAACTCTGGAGATGGGAACTTGCCCTTCAATATGTCCTCTCTTCCTGTTACCCACCAGGCCTCAACCTCCGCTAATTTCAAGTTGCCGCCACTCATACCTCAGCTGTCATGCAACAACATCTTTGCCTCTTCACTTCCGCCTCGACTGACATCTCTGCCCAAACTCTTTGCTTTTACATACGTCTGCTTGTGTCTGTATATGTGCGGATGGATATGTGTGTGTGTGCGTGAGTGTATACCTGTCCTTTTTCCCCCCTAAGGTAAGTATTTCCACTCCCGGGGTTGGAATGACTCCTTACCCTCTCCCTTAAAACCCACATCCTTTCGTCTTTCCCTCTCCTTCCATCTTTCCTGATGAAGCAACCGTGGGTTGCGAAAGCTTGAATTGTGTGTGTGTGTGTGTGTGTGTTTGTGTCTCTATCAACATACCAATGCTTTCGTAATCACAACTAACACACTCATGATCACTGTTTCTGGCCACTGAGACCACACTGCTACAGCAGCTGAGTCTGATGGGAGAAGCAACCTGTTGGTAGTGGGGGTAAGGAGGAAGCTGGAGCAGGCATGGGGAGCAATAGCAGGATAAGGATGGGAGGGAACTTGTGGCAGCATGCAAGGATGTAGTGGTGACAGCATAGGGCTGGGTCGTGAGCTATGTGCAGTCATTAGGCTAGGGCAGGAGGGAGGGGTGGTAGGTAGGAAAAGGAGAGTAGGGAAAAAAGACTAGTGGGTTTATCGGTGGAACAGAATGCTGTGTAGTGCCCAAGTGAGAGCAGGGAACAGGACACATGGGAGGAGGACAGGGGGTTATGGAAACATAGAATTTTGCAGGGAGAGTTCCCACCTCAACAATTTCGAACACTTGGTGTTGGTAGGAAGGATCCAGATGGCACAGGTTGTGAAGCAGTCATTGAAGTGAAGCATGTTGTGTTGGGCAGCATGTTAAGCAGCTGGGTAGTCTACTGTCTCTTGGCCAAAGATTGACGGTGGCCATTCATGTGGGCAGATAGCTTGCTGGTAGTCATACCCAAGTAGAAAACAGCACAGTAGTAGCAGCTTCATTTGTGACTTTTCTGAATAACAACACATGACTGCTTGATGAGACAGGTGATGCTTCTGACAAGACTGGAGTACATTATGGTGGGAGGATGTATGGGACAAGGTCTTGCATCTAAGTCTATTGTAGGGATATGAGCTATGAAGAAAGGGTTGGGAGCAGGTGTGAAGTAAGGTGGACAAGGATACTGCATATGTTTGGTGAACAGGGGAATACCCCTGCAGGAAGGGTGGGATGGAAAGTGGGTAGGATTTTCCTCATTTCAGGGCATGACAAGAGTTAGTCAAATCCCTGGGCAGAGAATGTGATACAGGTGTTCAGTCCCAGGTGGTGCTGTTTAATGAGGAGAGTGATCCTTTGTGGCTGAACAGTGGGAGTGTACGAGATGGTTAGTGATTGGAGAGGCAAGACATCGGAGATCTGTTTCTGTACAAAGTTGGGAGGGTAATTTCAGTCTGTGATGGTCTTAGTGAGACCCTCTGTATATTTGGAGAGGGACAGATTGTCACTATAGATGTAAGAGCCACAGATGGCTAGGCTGTATGGAAGGGACTTCTTGGTGTGGAATGGATGGCAGTCTTGAAGTGGTGGTATTGCTGATGGCTGGAAGGACTGATGTAGGACTGATGTAGCTACCTTTGATGTGGATGTCAACATTGAAAAAGGTGATTTGTGGGATTGAGGAGGACCAGGTGAAGAGAATGGGGGAGAAGATATTGAGGTTCTGAAGGAATGTGGATAGGGTGTCCTCATCCTCAGTCCAGATCATGAAGATGTCTTCAATGAACTTGAACCAGGTGAGGGGTTTGGGATTCTGGGTGGTTAGGAAGGATTTCTCTAGAATGTCTTGGCATAGGATGGTGCCATGCGGGTGTCCATTACAGTACCACAGATATGTTTGTATGTTAGTGCAGGGGGAGATGGTATTAATGGTGATGAGCAGGGCACATTGTGGTGAAAGAAAAAGAACTGCAAAGAGTCAGTGGAAGAATGGTTGGTGTCTTTTATATAAGAGGGTAGGTGACAGGTAATAGGCTGAAGATGTTGTTCCACAAGAGCACAGATTCTCCCAGTGGGGGCACAGTAACTGGCCACCATGGGGGCTTCCTGTGTGTGGGGAGTGGTAGGTGTGTGGACCGATATAGACTCAGCAGAGAGGTTCTAGGATGATACTAAGGATTTTGGAGGGCATTGGATATGCTGTTGGATTTCTGCAATGTGGTCATTTCGGGAGCATTTGTAGGTGGATGATCAGGAAGCTGGTGGGGTCCCTCCACCAGGCAATCCCTGCAGTTCAAAACCACAATGGTGCAGCCTTTGTTGTCAAATATGGTTATAAGATCGGGATCAGTTTTTTGTGGTGAACTGCAGTTCTTTCTGTGGGCGTACAATTAGTTTCCAAGTTGAGGGATTTGGGAAATGAAGGCGAGGCAAAGCTTGAGCATAAGAAATTCTGAATTGATAACGGGGGTGATTTTTGGGCAGTGGGAGTGGATCACAGTTGGATGGAGGAGTGAACTGAATCTGGCAGGGTTCAACATTGGCTTTAGGTTGAGTCTGATTGGTAAGGTTGGTGGCAAAAAAGTGTTTCAACTGTAGGGGGAAGAAAAGAAGGTCTTTAACAAGTCCAGCATGACTGAATTTCATAATGGGACAAAAAGTAAGGTGCTTTGAAAGGACCAATACTTATGTGGGACTAAAATCTTTTGGTGGAAAGATCATGATTCTGTTCTCTGCCTGATTAGGTTCTGGATTCTGTATGGTGATCGGAGAGAGTTTCTGAGGGATCGGTAAACATAACAGATCTGTGACGCAGGTTTCGTCAGCTGTGAGGGGATGCAAGGGAGGGTTGGAGGATCTTATGGAGGTGGCAGATAGTGGTTGTCCAAGGTGAACAGGTTGGAAAGTTTTTGAGGTGGCATTGTGCGTGCTGCTCTGGTTCCTGGTTGGCAAAAGTTTCAATTTGAGAGATGTGATATAGGAATTTGAGATTGCAGATCAGGAACATTTTATGGGTGTAAAGAATATATTGCAAGGAGGTTTGCTGATTTACTTGGTTCTGCAGGACTAGGTTGGTTAGGGCTCTGGACTAGCAGAACTTGAACAGGTAGAGGTCATTGTGGAATGAGAGTTTGCAGCCAAAGATGGGTAATTTGATGCTAAGGCCATTTGGTGGGATTTCATGAGCTGAGCAACAATACAGGAGAAGTAGCTGTGACTGGGTTCTGATTAGAGACAAGGAAACTTTTCTGTATTGGTGCAGATGGAAGGAGTTAGAATCGATGGTGGAGTGTAATAAACAAGTAATAATATGTAAATTACATAAAAATACATGTGAAAAACTCATAAAAATATGCAAAATACTTAAAACCTGGTCCCAACCTTGTAATCCTAAGTACCGACAAAGGCTTCACCACTGTGGTTGTGAACCACAAGGATTACCTGGGGAGATATGTTCACCTACAAACCCTGCCACAGTGACCCCTATGCAGAAATCCATCACAATTGCCAGTCCCTCCTCAAATCCTTAGGCCCATCCCAGAACCTCTCCTCTGAGTCCATCACACTGCTCGCTCCCTCCACTCCCCACAATTCTACCTTCTACATGCTTTCCGAAGTTCATAAACCCAACCACCCAGGACACCACATTGTGCCTGGTTGCTATACCACCATGGACTAACACCTTCAGCCTCCTATATAAAAGACAACAATGATCTCCTCCACAGACTTCCTGCTCCTCTACCACACAGTGCTCTACTCATCACTGTTCAATACTCATCACTGTTCAAACCACCCGCCCCTACACTAACATCCCAAATGCCCATGGCTTTGCTGTTATTGAATACTATCTCTTTGAATGCCTGACTGACTTCAAACCTGAAACCTTCCTGATCACCATGACCAACTATAACCTTGCTCACAATTACTTCACCTTTGAAGGCATCATCTACTAACAAATATGTGGTACACCAACAGGCACTCACATGGCACATCCTATGCCAACATATTCATGAACAATCAAGAGGAATCCTTCCTAACCACCCGGAATCACCTGGTTCACATTTACTGATGGCATCTTCGTGGTCTGGAGTGAAGCTAACCTACTCTCATTCCTTCAGAACTTCACCATCTTCGCGCCCATTCACATCACCTGGTCCTCCTCTACTCGACAAGCACCTTCCCGATGTTGATCTCCACCTCAAAGATTGTTACATCAGTGCATCCATCCATACCAAACCTACAACCACCAGCAATACCTCCACTTTGGCAGCTGCCCCCAATTCCATACCACAAAGTCTCTTCCATATAGCCTAGCCACCTGTGGCCACTGAATCTGTAGTGACAATCAGTCTCTCTCCAAATATACCAAGGATCTCACTGACATCTTCACAGACCAAAATTAGCCTCCCAACCATATACAGAAACAAATTTCTCATGCCTTGTCTCTCCAGGCACCGACCACCTCCCAAATTCCCACTGTCTGACCATGAAAGAGCACTCCCCTTGCCAATTAGTGCCACCCAGGATTGGCACAACTGATTCACATTATCTGATAGGGCCTCAACTACCTCTCACTGTGCCCTGAAATGTGAAACACCATACTCAATATTCTTCCCAGCCCTCCAAAAGTGATATATTGCCAATATGCAATATGCAGTATCCTCGTCCATTCCTACTCCCAAATCCCTGCCTCATGGATTGTAACCTTGCAACAGACCTAGATGCGACCTTGTCCCATACATCCTCCCACCACCATGTACTCCAGTCTGGTCAGATGCATCACCTGTTCTGTCAAAGGCAGAGCTACCTGTGAAAACAGTCATGTGATGTACAAACTAAGCTGCAACCACTGCACTGTTTTTTTACTTGGGCATCATAATCAATGAGATGTGTGTCTGCACCAAGAGCCACCGATAAACAGTGGCCATGAGACAGCTGGACCACCCAGCTGCTGAACATGCTGCCCAACATAATTTGGTTCACTTCAATGACTTCTTCATAGACTGAGCCATTTGGATCCTTCCTACCGACACCAGCAGTTCTGTATCACACAGGTGCTCCCTGCAATATAACCTATGTTTCTATAGCTCTCTGGCTATGATCTTCACTAGTTTCTGTCCTTCACCCACCTATCCCCTTTCCCTGCTCCCACTCCAGGTCCACACAGTCTCCTGTTCCGCCAACACACCGACCAGTGTTTTTGCCCTCCTCTACTTCTCTCTGCTCCCTCTCCTCCAACCATCTGACTGCACCTAGCAGACCTATGTTGTCACCATCATGCCCCTGCATGCTCCCACTATATCTTCCCCCACCCCTATGCTGCTATCCCTTCTCCTCCCCATCTCAGCATCCTTGTTACTCTGACTGCCCAAAGATTGTGTCTTCCATCAGGCACAGTTGCTATATGCAGTCCAGTCTCAGTGGCCAGAGACAGCAGCCATGTGTGTGTAAGTTGTGCTTGTGTGAATGTGTATGCGAGTGTGTGTGTGTGTGTGTGTGTGTGTGTGTGTTTTGGTTAAGAAACATATTACTCTACAACTGTTAACAGTTTCTCCTGTGTTATTAAAATTCTTCCCGTAATTCCATAATTTTTATGACTGCCACAAATTTCACATATAAACACAGTGCCTTACAGACCATTTATGTGGACATGCAACACAAATACTTACATCCCAGAACACTGCGACAAAACAGGCTAAGGAGTTATCACATGAATGCAAGTTGGAAGACTATATGGTCCTCATAATATCTATTTAGCGAAGACAAATAGCTTACATACAACGGTATTTAATAAACATGAATAAACACAATGTACTGCACAACAGATATTGTACAAACATACTGCCAGTTTTGATATAAGACTATTTTTGTTGATGATTTAGTACTTAACAGTTTAAACAAATACACAGCTATGAGTGATAAAAATAATTTTAGTATCTAATCCAAATAATCTAATCCAAATAATTTTAGTATCTAATCCAAATTGTTACAAACAGTTACCATACTTGCAGTGAGAACATTGCATATGTAAGGAAAACATGAGTGTATGAAAGAATGAAACTTAAATTAATAAATAAAATGTAAAGGGTCTACCCCGTTACTTGTTAACAAGCATAAGATAAAGAGTGGAGACAAATTAAAACTGACACCCTTCATGTAAGATATTCCAATTCATTAATGGTTATAAAATACAAGATAAGAGACTGTTGTTAAAGGCAAGAGATAATTATATGTTCTTTGAAGATAACTAAGGTTGGAAAACAGACATGACAAGAGTATGAACTCAGTTTCTGAGAGAAAAGTTTACTACAGGAAAATGTATAGTAGTTTAAAGTAATAAACTAATAAGGAATAATAGAAAAATAAGGTACAGAAGGTGTGCAAAGAGTGTTGGGAAGCAAGAATGTGTGATTTAAAAATGCAGGTGCGAAATTCGCTGAATGAAGCATTGAGAATGTAAGTTTTTGATGCAATGTGAAGGATGTTCATATTCTACATTGGGTGGTACAAATGGCAATAATATGCTTGCCTCTATACGTACAATTTGGTTATGTTTAAGCTCTAAATGGACGAAAACACCCAGTGATATCAGCCTGCAGTCTGAAGTTATTAATTTCTCCATCAGTTATGGAAACTCCACGTAAGAATATCAACAATGTAGAAAAGGACAGATTGCTACTTACTGTAAAGATTACACATTAAGTTGCAGACATGCACAATTAAAAGACAGTTCTCATAAGCTTTTGGCCACAGCATTCAACAGAAAAACAGTTCTCATAAGCTTTTGGCCACAGCCTTCAACACACGCGCACACACACACACACACACACACACACACACACACACACACACCAATCATTCAGACAAGCAAGCACACCGCACGCACACATGGCCACACACCTCACGCACACAAGGCCACCAACTCTGGCCAGAATCATTCTGGCCAGAGTTGGCAGTCATGTGTGCATGAAGTGTGCTTGCTTTTGTGAATGAATGGTGTGTGTTTCTCTTTTTTTAATGAAGGCTGTGGCCAAAAGCTTACCTGTGTCTTTTAATTGTGCCTATCCACAGCTTAATGTGTAATCTTTACGGCAAATAGCAATCTGTCTACCAAAGAGATTCTTTTCATTTGCATGAAGGAAATATATCACATCTGTTTCAGTACCTATTTTAACTTTTACAAGTTCTTATCATTTTATGATAGGGATAAAAATTGTCACAAAATTGTTTACCAAAAGGAAGGGTGTGAAAGACATAAGTAGTTGTTTACTGAGTAAACTGCTGCTACAAATAAACACATACTGCCACAGTACTTACTACCACACAATCTTCATGCATCACATTGAAGTCTTTGTGAATTATCACGATACACAAATTCTTTGAGTCCACTAAACACAAAATAATAGACAGTGAATCAGATAGAGGATTCCGGCAGCATGTGGCAACAATATGAGTCCAGTCTATCATAAGCTGTGCCCACCCCCACAAATTATAGTGAATAGGTGGGGAGGCGAGGGCCAAATATTCACCTCGATTGGGGGTGGGGAGTTAACTTATCACGGATTGAACTCACCAACAAATATAAAAGTGTAGTTATACTGATCCACAATGAATTAAGGGCTACCCACTGTCTGATGTGACTCCACCAACTATGTTCCAAAGAGCACATACGTCTTTTAACAATATCCTACACAAACTCAACAGGCCTTGGGTTGGTAATTTTGATGCCATGACATGACACCATCAATCTGCAGGGCATCCATAGATCCACTTTGATAGAATTCAGAAGAAATCAGCTAATGCATAGTATTGTTGAGATACTTGTCTACAACGGTGTCTACTTAGTAGTGTGATCATCATAATGTAATGATACTACTACAGATGTAAATATATATATTTTTGAACATGTTTCTAAAGTATATTAAAATCATTGTTCATACTTCATTTAAAGACAGTAATTTCAGCATTCACAATATTAATGTTAATACAACTGAATGTATAAATATAAATAAAAAAATAGGATGTATATATGTTCAGCATCTCTCCTCCTAAACCATTGGACAGATCTCAACCACACTTGGGTAACATACTGCTTGCTAGCTGACCATATGAGAGTCAGCCCTATGGTGGTAGGAACTTTCTGCCTCCCATAGGAGGAGAGATCTGGGCAAAAAAGTGTTTTCCAACGCAGATGCATTTAGGCTGCCCTGATGGCAGGCATGTTATGTGGGTAGTATTGGCATGCCTTGCAGAGGCTACATATGCGGGAGGGTCTGGTTGAGGGAGAGGTGGGGGCAGAATGAGATGGGCAGAGAAAAGGGAAGGAAGAAATTGACAGACAGAGAGGGGGGAGGAAGTTATGGACATAGAAAGGGAGAGGAGGGCTTAAACAGAGATAGTGAGGAGGAGGACAAACAGAGAGAGAGAGAGAGAGAGAGAGAGAGAGAGTAGGAGGATGTTGGGGTTGGGTTGTTTGAGGGAAGGGACCAGGTTGTTGGTATCACTGGGTTAGGGAAGGCCGGGGAAGGCCGTGACCTTTCAAAGGAACCATCCTGGAGCGATTTAGGGAAATTATGGAAAACCTAAATCAGGATGGCCGGATGCGGGATAGAACCATCGTCCTCTCGAATGCGAGTCCAGTGTGCTAGCCACTGCACCACCTCACTCGGTTAGGAGGATGTTATGGTCAGAGAGAGGGGGGTGAGGAAGATGGGCAGAGTGGGGGTGAAGAAGGGGCAGGCAGAGAGAAAGGGAGAAGTGCAGAGATAAAGGGAGTAGCATGTGGGCAGAGAGAGGGTGAGAAGGAGATAGACAGAGAGAGGAGGGGAGGAGGAGACAGACAGAGAGAGGGGAGGAGGAGATGAACAGAAGGAGGAGATGCCGATGGAAAGTGTAGACAGGTAGTGAGCATGTGGAAAAAGAAAATGGGGAAGAGAGAGAGAGAGGAGGATATGGACAGAGGGGGAGGGGAATCGTTGGAAAGAGGGATTGTAGGATATGGACAAAAAGAAGGGGGAGGAGGGGATGGATGGATGGATGGATAGAGGGATATATGGTGGAGGATACTGACAGCAAGAGTGGGCGGGGGGATGAATGAAATGGACAGAGAAAGGAGAAGGACCAAATGGACTGGGGGGCTGAGGCGATTGAATGGGAGAGGGGAGAGGAGGGGATGGACAGAGAGACGGATGAGGAAGGAACAGACAGAGAAAGGGATGAGGAGGGAACAGACAGTGGGTGTAGGACAGGACGGACAGAGAGAAGAGTGAGGAGAGGGAAGACAGTGAGAAAGGTGAGGGGGGATGAGGAGATGGCCAAAGAGAGGGGGAAGGAAGAGGTGAACAGGTAGAGAGAATGGAGGAGGAGATGTGTGTTGAAGAAGTATGTGAGAACCTACAGGGAGAAGGCTAGTTTAACTATAAAAATACCGTATTTACTCGAATCTAAGCCTCACTTTTTTTCCGGTTTTTGTAATCCAAAAAACTGCCTGCGGTTTAGAATCGAGTGCAAAGCAAGCGGAAGTTCTGAAAAATGTTGGTAGGTGCCGCCAAAACGAACTGCCGTCGAATATATGTAGCGCTACACAGGCATGGTTTGTAGGCACAAAGATAAATACTGGCGCCAAAACCTCTGCGTCAGTAAATAAATTAAAAAAAAAAAAGGGTGGAAGACGAGCTTTTTTTTCTCCGCCCCGAGTTTCGACAACTGCATTTTCACACATTATCCAACGAAGTAAATACAACTCCGTATTGTTCACCTTCGAATGTAGCAGAATTTCAATGTACTACGAAAATCCGACTGGCAAGACTGTTTGGGATGTTTGTCAATATGGCCAACTCCACGTTCTGAAATTTTTCCTACCTGTAACAAGAGATGGTTGCTAATAGGAACTTGTATGAATTGTGAATCACATGCAGTATTCTCTTCACCATAAGAATAATACGAATAAAAACATTTTGCCATGTTTTCTTTCGTGTTTGCTGCTATGGTGGTGGTGGTGAGTGTTTAACGTCCCGTCGACAACGAGGTCATTAGAGACGGAGCGCAAGCTCGGGTTAGGGATGGATTGGGAAGGAAATCGGCCGTGCCCTTTCAAAGGAACCATCCCGGCATTTGCCTGAAACGATTTAGGAAAATCACGGAAAACCTAAATCAGGATGGCTGGAGACGGGATTGAACCGTCGTCCTCCCGAATGCGAGTCCAGTGTGCTAACCACTGCGCCACCTCGCTCGGTGTGTTTGCTGCTATCTCATTTAAATCCTGCCTGCCTATTTAAACTACGAAACTAGAGTGAGACAACAGCAAACGCGGAAGAATATACGTATCGTGTCATGTTTATATTCGTATTAAGTGATACAGTCAGAAGTGAAGCACAGCAGCTGACTAGATTTTCAAATATAAGATGACTCAAATTTCTGTGCAGAATCTGATGTACTACAGAAGCGGCCGCAAAGATTTTCAAACGGAGAAAAAGTTTCGCCTAACTCTCGTTCAGAACATGTTCTATCATACGCAGTCTATTATTTGGTTCTTGTTGATCATTATCAAAGAAAGCAGCAGTGCAAGTAACAACAAATGGCAGTCTCATGCCATTGTTTCGCTAATGAGACGATTCCTCTCTCTCTCTTTTTTTTTTTACTGTTAGCGGCAGTAGCGCGCACAAAAGCAAGCCATGCCGCGAGCGGTGACAGACCGTAAACACGCACTATCAGAATGCGACAAACAATGCATGACACAGTACAGTAATGCATTATCAGCTTAGAGTGACGTAAACACCTATAACAAAGAAAACGGCACTTATCAGATCGAAGCGAAATAAGCAATAGATTCAAACCAGACGAAGCACGTGAAAAAGGAAGGGTACCCGTATAAATACGGACGGAGCGCCTGACGCATAGCAATGGCTACCTGGTAAAACTTAACTGCTAAGCTTACGACTCGAACCAAACTACTACAGCTGTATCGTCATTCATTCAACCTAAATTGTGTCTCATATTACAATGGACCAACTTTTGATTCGATTTGGAGGTGCGGCCTAAAACTTTTCTCTCCCCTTGAATTTCGAGTCTCAAATTTTAGGTGCGGCTTCGATTCGGGATTTTTTTTTTTTCCCCCCTTTATTTCGAGTCACATTTTTCAGGTGCGGCTTAGATTCGAGTGCGGCTTAGGTTCGAGTAAATACGGTAAGTGTCAAAATTGTTAGTAAATTATAAACATATAACTGAAACTTCCTGGCAGATTAAAATTGCATGATAGATGGGTACTTGACTTGGAATCTTTGCCTTTTGTGATCAAAGTTCTCTACCAAATGAGCTTGTCATGAGCTATCCTCATAGCTTTACTTCCGCCACTATCTCATCTCCAACCTTCCAAACATCATTCTAGAAATATTTAATTGTATTGAAAAACCCTGTCGTTTTGAACGGTCATCAAGTTTTTTCAGAATCACCAAGTGAATTTCTAGAAATTAAAAGATGTCACATGTCACCAGATACGTGATACAGATGCACAAGAGAGATGCTGCTACTGGATGAAATGTTGACAAACCATTGTTGAGATCTGTCTATCTACTTATCCAATATGATGACAGGAAATCATTATTCAAGCACAGATAACAGTGAATTTGTAATTAATGAGCTGAAATAATCAGCTGAAACATCAAGATTACGAATACAGTGAGTGTTCTCTGCATGTCAAGGGATGTAATTGACTGCCATTAACTTAAGCACTAATTCAAAAGTCACAGAAGAGCTAAATATAATTGACTTGAAGCACAGAACTGTGCCAGCTCTGCAATTTTGGCCACAATTCACATTCTGGTTCTTTTGTACTGATTGTTGCTCAATGAAACAGCCATATGAGTAGTTCAGCTAAAAGTTAATTACCCAAACAGCAAAATTTCTAGTTATTTTTAATAAGATGATGTCCAAGCTTAAACAGACAGGTTTTAACCTATTAAAAAATAACTTATTAACATAACTTGCTTAACTGCAACATAACCATGATGTAACCCCTAAATTGCATACACCTAGGGGATATATTACTTAGATAGTGACATGTTATACTATGTATGACAATTTTTGTGAATGAATCCATGTGCAAATGGTTTGTGAAACTACAAATGAAAGCACTGAGCTTGTATTGGGGAAGGATTATTTTGAAATTGCCACGAGAAATTAAATTTAAGACAATTATTCTCATCCATGCATAACCTGAAAATCTTATCAATTTTATTAGATGTAGGTTGGGGTTAATTAAATGTGTATCCTCTTCCCATTGTAGAAGTTATCTGGTTATAATACACTAGCAGCAGGTGGATTCACAGCAAGTTGATTTGCATTTAGGCATGTGGCAACATAATAATTTATACAATATCATTATGAGCAGAGTAGTTAGAAACAGCCAATGCAATGCAAGGAGAAGAAGTAGTTTCTCTTGGAAACCAATCAATACACATCTACGTAATTGCCACACAAGTCCTCACCCTGCACAGTTTTAATGCACAGCTATGAGTGAATGACCAAAAGATCTCTTAAACAATTGTATTTATACCTTCAAACTCAGTTTCTCCAACAAATTTCTCCAGCATTGCCAGTGAACTATCCCTGATTAGTAGAAACTGTAAGACTTAACATTAATGATTTATCTACACTCGTGTTCATAAATTAAGGATAATGCTGATACATGATGAAACAATGCTCTGGTGGGCAGTTTGCGGGTTTAAATCACCTCGGGGTATGACCATGCAGTGCATTTGACTTGTGGTCATTGTGTGATGGTGCTGACAGCAGTCCACATACACAGAGGTGTATTGGTGCATGTCAGAGTACAGTGCACCGAGTAAGTGTGCAAACGTTTTCAGACGTGCTAATGGTGACTGTGTGTTGAAAATGACTCAAAGAACACATATTGATGACGTTATGAGGGGTAGAGATATTAGGGCTACTGGAGGCTGGTCAAACACACCAGGTCGTAGCACGGGCCCTCTGTGTGCCACAAAGTTGGGTCTCAAGATTATGGCAATGATTCCAGCAGACAGGAAACATGTCCTGGCACTACAGTATGGGACATCCACAATGTACAACACCACAAGAAGACCGATATCTCATCATCAGTGCCCACAGTTGGCCACGAAGTACTGCAGGTAGCCTTGCTCGGGACCTTACTGCAGCCACTGGAACAGTTGTCTCCGCAGTTGTCTCGAGACACACAGTCTACAGACGACTGAACAGACATGGTTTATTTACCCAGAGACCTGCAAGATGCATTCCACTGACCCCTTGTCACAGGAGAGACCGTAAAGACTAGTGTCAAGAATACAGTACATGGTCATTGGAACAGTGGTCCCAGGTTATGTTCACGGACGAGTCCAGGTATAGTCTGAACAGTGATTCTCGCCAGGTTTTCATCTGGTGTGAACCAGGAATCAGATACCAACCCCTTAATGTCCTTGAAAGGGATCTGTATGGAGGTCATGGTTTGATGGTGTGGGGTGAGATTATGATTGGTGCATGTACACCCCTACATGTCTTTGACAGAGGAACTGTAACAGGTCAGGTGTATCGGGACGTCATTTTGCACCAGTATGTCTGCCTTTTCAGGGGTGCAGTGGGTCCCACCTTCCTCCTGATGGATGATAACGCACGGCCCCACCGAGCTACCATTCTGGGGAGTACCTTGAAACAGAAGATATCAGGTGAATGGAGTGGCCTGCCTGTTTTCCAGACCTAAACCCCATCGAGCACGTCTGGGATGCTCTCGGTCGATGTATTGCTGCACGTCTTCATACCCCTAGGACACTTCAGGAGCTCTGACAGGCACTGGTGCAAGAATGGGAGGCTATGCCGCAGCAGCTGCTCAACCACCTGATCCAGAGTATGCCAACCTGTTGTGTGGCCTGTGTACATGTGCATGGTGATCATATTCCATACTGATGTCGGGGTACATGTGCAGGAAACAGTGGCATTTTGTAGCACATGTGTTTTGAGACGGTTTTCTCAACTTATCACCAATACCGTGGGCTTGCAGATCTGTGTCGTGTGTGTTCCCTATGTGCCTATGCTATTAGTGCCAGTTTTGTGTAGTACCATGTTGTGTGGCACCACATTCTGCCATTATCCTTATTTTATGAGCACGAGTTGTAAATAGCATAATCTTTTGAAGTTTCTCAGGCAGCGGGTGACAAAATTGAAGTGTGAGGTGATGCAGTAGTGTCACAAGATGTGCCCACTGGGACGACAGATAGCTTGCACAAGGAAGTGGCAGCAGCAGCGAGCAGAATAAGGCCGGTCCAAGCAGCTGCAACTGTCATATGATCAGAATTCTCTGCTTCAATTTTTTTCTTCCTGTTTTGCCCAGCATAAACATTCAACATGCCCTAAGCAATGAGCTACTTGTAATGCTTGCCAGGAGAAATGCCACATAGCCTCCATGTGCCATTTGCTGAAGGTCGCTCAGGATATGGACATGGAAGTAAACTGTGTGACTTAAATGCTTCTGACATCTCCAAGTTGTTAATCGAGTTACGTTTAGGTCGACACAGGTGCTGCAGTGACATTACTGAATTCTCAAGTCTGTGTGAGTTTCGGCCCGCCACCACTTACAGCAGTCTCACAGAAGCTGGTCAGTTATAACAAACAGAAGATAGTGCTGTTGGGACAATTTACAGCATCTGCCTCTTACAAGACAGTGGTTCATTCCATTACATTTTTGGTGGTTGTTGATGCCAGTGTTGAGAACTTGTCTGTGATGGACACATTTCAAGCATTTGGATTTTCTATCATTGATGTAATTCATCTGGTGTCCGATCAGATACCATATTCTCAATTGGAAACATTGTGTGCGGTGTTTACAGACTTGTGTTCAGAACATATAGGGTGTGTTCTGAATTTTTCTACTCATATTTTTTTGAAATCCACAGTTCAGCCTTGATTTTGTTTTGCGTGTCTTACTCCTGTTTCCCTGAAAGATCAAGTGAAAGCAGAATTGGACAGACTTCAATTTCGAGTGGTGAAGCAAACTGTTTTGGCTAGTGAATGTTTATCTCCACTAGTTGTAATTCGGAAGCTGTTGGGGAAACTTCACCTCTGTAGCAACTTCAGTACTACTGTCAATGCACATTCAATCATGGATATGTATCCTCTCCGACACTGGGAGGAACTATTGGTGAAAATATTGGGTGGCCAGTACTGTTCTAAAATTGATCTACCTAAAGTGTATCTGCAGCTTCCTATGAACGAAGAGGTTCAGCGAGTTCTGGTTTTGGATACTCCTTTTGGTCTCTATCAGTATTTGCACCTTCCTTTTAGTGTGGCTAGCGTCCTCGCTATTTTCCAACAATTTTTAGAGCAAATGACTGTGCCTGCCCCGGTTGCATTAATTATCTTGATGATATTGTTGTTACGGGCTCCTCCACAGATGATCACTTGAAAAATTTGCGCACTTTGTTTTCTGTCTTACAGTCTGCAGCCTTACGGTGTAACCTCGCAAAAAAAAAAGTTTTTCAATATTCTATTGTTTTTTTGGGGTTCGAGGTCTAATGTTGTGGCGTTTGCCGTCTTCCAGACCACATCTCCATTGTTATGTCTATGCCTCACTCCTAGTCCATGAAGGAGCTTCAGGCCTTCCTAGGAAGACAAGGTACTATCATTGCACACCTTGTTATACAATGATGTATTTTTTTGCTGGATTCTGGTTTGCAAATACGCTTTTCAAATGTTGAAATCCAAGCTACTCTCAGCCCCTTGTTTAGCTACATTCTCTTTGGACCAGTACATTGTTTTGGCGACTGACACCTCACACTACAGCCTTAGCATGGTCCTAGTACGCCAATGTGCCGATGGCTCTGAATAACCTGTTGCTTTCACCTCTAAATGTCTAAGCATCAAAGGAACGATTTAGACGCATCCAGTGGAAAGCCCAAGCATCAAAGCATGTAGCAGAAACACCATGAATTGCTTGTATGAAAGAAATTCAAAATATAACGATTGACTAGTAAGGTCATTTTATTCAGCTTATGGAGTGCCCATGGTCTGCCCTGCCTCTGACCCTTCAGATTTCTATTGTTTGGTTGAAAAAAACGAAGCTTTGCATGGCACCAACTCAATGCAAAGAAAGAGAAAAAGAAGAAAGTACAAAACAAACTTTGAGGTCATGGCAAAGAATTCTTTCCTGAGAGGATAAGAAAACTTTTCACAATGTGAGCCAAAAAAAAAAAAAAAAAAAAAAACAGTATTAATTTAACAAACCATTCTTGCTTTATGTTTATTTGTCTGTTTGATTAATGAACTATCCTTCTATAATGGAGAGCACTGTGAAGGTGATAAAGTTGTGCCAGAGCCCAAGACAAGGAATCATGAACTTTATTTTAGCACAGTTAGTTCCAGTATTATCTATCCTGGATTTTCCATAGTTAGTTCCAAGCACGCAAGGTTATGTCAAACATTTTTTTTTTCTCCCCCTTGTATTGTCTTCAGAACTCCGGCACTTAATGAGATTGCCAAAATTGTAACTACCTTTTCTTGTTGTTGCTACTGTATGTCTGAATGTTTCCGAATTAAATAAGCATACCAGCAACGACCTTTCCAATACAGATACTTGACTTCAATTTCATTTTGATGGTAGGACCCTATGTATTTGACTTAATAAGGAAATGTGCAGTTTCTTTTGTGACTGAATTAAAATGGCCCTGTATAAACTGCCAAGAAATTGCTAAAATTAGCAGGTCACAAGAAAGTACCTAAAAACAAGGAAACTTTCTGGACTGATTTACATAGCTGTTAATAATGTATGGGGGGTTGGGGGTTGTTTGGGGAAGGAGACCAGACAGCGAGGTCATCGGTCTCAATGGATTAGGGAAGGATGGGGAAGGAAGTCGGCCGTGCCCTTTCAAAGGAACCATCCCAGCATTTGGCTGGAGTGATTTAGGGAAATCACGGAAAACCTAAATCAGGATGGCCGGATGCGGGATCAAACCATCGTCCTCCCAAATACGAGTCCAGTGTCTAACCACTGCGCCACCTTGCTCGGTAATAACGTATGGGAAGTGTAAAAATGTTTTATGGTGCAATAAATAAAAAATAAATAAAAACAGTAATTGCCGGTAAACAGTGCAGCGGAGACTTTGCATTATGCTTCCTACAGCTGGCCTTTCTGTTTTAGGAACATAACTTATATTTTCTTTCTCTTGCTTCTAAGTACACGTGAGCTAAGTTTTGGAAACAGCACAAGCTGAAATCGTGTCTGTGAGCTTAGTGGGTGAGACTCAAATTACTAGATTTAAGCTACATAACATCCTACTGTAGAATGGTATATCAGTTTCCATTGTCAGTTAAGGTAATTAATATACATTCAATGCTCTTCTCAATCTTTTTCAAAAGCAGGCCAACTCCACTGATGGGATAAATTGTAAAATTGTCTCACTTTTGAAAAAGAGCCTGCTGCCTGAAGATGTAATCCAGAAAAGTCATAGGGGTGTGGTTGGTTCACCAAGATTAAATGGCGTGCAGAAAATCCACAAAGAAGGATGCCATTATGTCCCACTGTCAGTATTCTGTGGGTATCCATTCCAACTCACTGAAATATTTAATGAAGGTCCTTCTTTCTTTCACAAGAAAATGTGATCGCCATATTTCCAATGCCATGGCATTCATATGGTGGCTGAAATCACTAAACCTGGATGAATTAGAACTTCCAGTCAGTTTTTATGTTGCCTGTCTTTTCATTAGCATTCCACTTAAGGAGTCCCACAGTTTTTTAGTGGAAAACTTTATATGGAAACAATATAACTCTGCCATCATGTGCTGATATCAGCATATGTTTTGCTTAATGATTGTGTTTTTGAACAAACTAAGAGACTGAAGTCTATCTTTCTACATGGGAAGCCATTCATCTCTCAGTTTTACAAACTTATTTAGGGAATATTTTGAGAATGATGAAGGCAGCTTTGAAACCAACCTGTTTTTGGAGTTTTGATGATACCTTCATTGTCTGGCCACCTGGAGTGGTACCTCTTAATGGTTCCTGGAAAACTTCTCTTCATCCCAGCATTAAGTTCATGATGGAAGTTGAAAAGATGGAAAGCTCCCTTTCTTGGATGTATTGGTTTACAAAAGGAACAATGGAATTCTTTAACACAAATCCATGCACACTGACTGGTAACTACAAGCAACAAGCTGTCATCTGCTGTGTGAATGCAGTAGAGTTCCTAGGATGCGGGTACAAAGAGCATACTGACAGCATGTGAAAAGAAACTGAACACCTGAGGAAAAACCTAATCTCCTGCTCCTTGGTTCTCTTAAGAACTATTTGGGACTAAGGATGCCTAGTGTGTATAAAACTCTGCAGCCCTGCAATGACACTTTCATAGCAGTTCCCCACAAGGCTTCAACAACAGGAAATTTCCACCATGATTGAGCCTTGTGTAACACAGGGATGCTGGATAGTATATCAGGGCACACAAATTAGTTTTCACATCTCAGTATTGGGATAGTGTCTTTAGAAAGGTATCTCATCAACTGAAATATGGAACACCATTTTAACAACAGGCAACTGTCTTAACTACTGTATATAAATCCTTCCAGCATTCATTACCGGTGACGCTGAACGTGTGCTGTGGTAAGGAGCAGCACTGGTAGCTTCTGGAGCAAGACTGGGCGTCTTCTGTGGTTCATATAGGGGTGACAGCTCTGGTATCTCAGTAGTTCAGCTTGTATTTGCAGATGGCAGCTGGTTGGTACACTGAATATCACAATTTGGTTTTATGATATGACTGGTGGCCATCAATACGTGTTAATACATCAGTATTTAATAAAAATAAATAAATGTCATGTGGCTGATCCCACTTCAGTTGTTCTCACATTAGCGTTACTGCTTCATATTTCGAGCAGCTTATCATTTGATCACACAGGTCTGGAAGGGCTTCATTCCAGATTTTCAAGTGGCAAAACATATAAAATGGTCATCTAGAATTAAACCTTACACATTTAAATCATTAACCAGCAATGCAAACCTATATTTAAAAAAGGTGCTCACTAATGTATACAGATCTTTCCTATTTACTTCACTCAAATGATTACATTCAAGTGGAATGACATGATTTCTTTTCTGCGGATGTGTTGCAGACTGACAGACTGAATATGTATTAGACTGCATGACAAGGCAAAGCCTCCGTTTATGACTCAGCCTGTAGCCACAATGGGCAAGTAGTAAAACATATTGTTCTTAGTGTACTGCATAGCTGTGACACAAAAAGTGTTCTCATCTTCTTGAGAGTCTCTCTGAGAATTACTTGAGCTTCTCAAGGCATGAGCTTATATTTCTCACCCCTACTGTTGATCCTCCCATGTCTCGGACAACTGTTCACACTTTCCATTTTGACACCCCTCAGGTTTCCTTCTCAGCTGTAGCAAAGCTACAAATGCTACTTATGTTGCTTCCTATTATATATCTTTATGGAAAAATGTTAGACCATCAAAGAATGCAACCATACAAATTACAAAAAGGTGTGTGTGTGTGTGTGTGTGTGTGTGTGTGTGTGTGTGTGTGTGTGTGATATATATATATATATACACACACACATCTCCTCTTAAAACACTGTATCTATTTCAACCAAACTTGGTACACATATCCCTTACCATCATCAGGAAACAATCATTGTTGGGGTTATAACCACCTACCCGGCAACAATAGCTGTCAGGCTAAGAACCACCTACCTATCACAGTGCAGGAGATATGACTTTATAAAAAATGAGGTGCATGAAAACTGCCATATCTTACATGATATTAAAATTTATTACTTCCGTGCTATAAAATTTATTTGCAATAGATTCCACAGACAATATCCACATATGCTGCTAAAAGCACCTACATAATTATATCATGGTACCATACAGAGTTCAGGAGATACCACATCATAAACATTCAGATGTGTGAACTCTGCTGCACTGTGCAAGACATTTAAATTTATTACTTCTTTCTCACTAAATCTATATGCAAAATATTTCGCAGACTGTAAACACACACGCCACAAAATGTATCTATACAAATACATCACTGTCCAATACATCGTTCAATAGATATGATGTCATAAATACAGAGATTTATGAAAAAATGCACATCTTACATGAAGTTTTAATGCATTTGGTCTTTACAACTGAGACACTCCTACAGTGGAGTCAAATTAAGGAAATCTCTAACACCTGGCAGAACTTTTGACAGCTTTCAACTGCAAAACGCATATGGCTGTAATTGAAAACAACAGCCATCTACAGAGCTATGACGAGGTGTTGTCTTAGAGATATTTACAAAATCGTGTTGTAGATATGCAAAGCTGTTTCACAATTTCAAAGGTGTTTTCACAAATACATGGAAATGATTTTTTTTTCCTTCGATATTGCACTACAAACACAGTTCATTTTTTTCTGTTTCTAACAGAAAATAGGCAAAATAAATACCCATGCAACATTTATCTGCAAATTTTATGACACATATCCCCTCACTCCACCACATCAATATCTTGTTCAAATATTGCTTGAGCAGTCACTGGCACTTATGCTGAAGTTACACACCCATTCAGCAATTGAATTAACATTTTTACATATTACATAAAGTATACTGACAACTGACGGATCCGTCAGCATCAAAACGATGTACATAAATGTTATGAAAATCAACAGTATAAGAATAATGTGGGAATATGAGAGTAAAAACAAACCTGAATTGCTCAGTGTCAGTACTAAGCTCCTGTTCAATGTGCAGGAACACTTGGACTAGTTCACTGACAATCACTGGCCACAATGATGTTACATGTTGCGGTGACATTCGCAGCAACAGCACTCGGAAGCATAGAAACACTTGTGCCTGGACTGATGGAACCACTTGTGGCAACCGCAGGCTTTCAGCAAGCCGTTCTGTGAGCATATGAGATCTTTATTTCACCAATTTGTGTGACACGTGTCAGTAAAATTTATTTTTATACATAAGAATATAGCAATTATCAGCACAGTTTAAGATATGAATTGTGGAAGACGATATCATATGATATAATTGCACTGGCTTCAACAGCCAGAGTCAGTTGACATAAAAGTTTTCTGAGTATCATCATGCATCATAATTTTAAAAACTATATTTGAGAAACCAACATTTCAACCACGGTTATAGTGACCTCCTGCTGAGTCCACTGATGGCCCAGTAGACCCAGAAGAAGGGCACTGGGACTGAAACGTTGGTTTGACCAGTATAGTTTTTTCCATTATGGCATGGTATGACACTCAGAAAACATTTTTGTCAGGTGTCATATGAATTTATCCTTCACAGGTTAGGGGTAGAGAAGATATAACAAAATGAAAGTGTTCTGGGCCAAGCCCATAACCTATTGTTTTGATAGAATTTAAAATAAAGTGGTCACAGTTTGAAGCAACTCGCATAACAGTTTCACTACACAAACAGAACACACAAAAAATAACAAGTATCCACAGATACTAGAGTAAAATTATTTTATCCCAATATGCCTATACTTCCACAACTTTGCTTTGTTTCTCTTGCTTTGATTACTGTTGTGTATGAGAATACATGCCTTTAACAGAGACTTAAATAAAAATATCTGTTAGATTTCAGTTTTGGCAACACTTGGTCACAAGTCAAGGTTAGGTATTTAGTGTAGGATAAATTTATTAATAGTGCAAAGCAGTGTTTCATTCTGGCAGTGTGTTAATTCTATAAATATTCGCTGTTCCAGTTTACTACATTGTATTAACCTATTTTGACTATCTCCCGACAAATGATCAGGGTAGTAAGTATTATATTCAAATGTTTTATGTTATACTTTGACATGTTCCATATCCACGAGAATCATTCCATTTTTGATTCCATGGAACAAAAACTGAATCTAATCTTATCTTTTGTACCTTTGTCGACATATCAATGGATACTTGGTATATGATGTGTTGTGTAAGTAGTAAAAAGGTTATGCAAGTTGCTTCAAATTGTGACCACTTTGTCTGAAATTACATTAAAACATTACGTTATAGGCTTGGCCCAGAACACTTTCACTTCCTTATATCTTTTCTAAGTTCAGCAGGGAAAAATACATGTATCTCTGTTACATTATACAACAGAAGAATATTGGAGTTATAGCTTCTTACAGAAGTAGGATCTACCTAACACGTTTGCAATGGCTCTACGATTTTTTTCCTGGCTTATCATGTGTGTTAATGGGGTCGGCATGTTATTCTGGATTTGGCAATGTTAGGGACAGATGGCAGCTGGATGCCCTTCCTATCACCATGGTCTATACCTATTTTATGGATTACAAGGCAATCTTACAATCAAAATTAACATAAAAATGTCCAGCATTTGGTTTAAAAATTCCCAACAGTCTTAAAAAAGGCCATATCTTTAATGCCACAGGAAACCTATCTCTATCTGGCAACATTGGAATCAACTGGTGGCAGCAGTGCACCAATGCGATGAACATGAGTTGCGGGTATTCACAAGCTTGCTAACACTGTCTCCCTCCCACCCCACTATCACAAACACAGAACAGCCTATGGTGCGTCACTGCAGTCTATTGTGCCAGTGAACTTGAACTGAAAGTGATTTTCATCATCAGTAACAGTACAATATTTTTGGTAGTAGCTAATTTCATAATGGAAAGAAAAAGATATTCATAGTGAGCTATAAACTGGAAGAATTAGCACAATGTAGAACAACATGGAAACAGAGCAGCTGAGCGGCATTTCGGGCCTCGACCAACATAAAAAAACCAATTGCGATTGGCAAGCTAGTACAGAAGAACTGGGGGAAAAAAAGGGAGGAAGACTAAATGTGCAAATAGAGGACTGAATGCAAAATGGACATAACTAGAAGGTGATGTACTTAAGTGGATTCATCGGCACCATCAAAATGGCATTGGAATTAATACAAAAATGATTCAAACACATCCCAATAAGCTAGTGCTACTGTGGAACTTTGACCCTGCTGTTGGCGGGGACGCGTGCATGCCTCAACGACACAGATAGCCGTACCGTAGGTGCAACCACAATGGAGGGGTATCTGTTGAGAGGCCAGACAAACGTGTGGTTCTTGAAGAGGGGCAGCAGCCTTTTCAGTAGTTGCAGGGGCAACATCCTGTGTAACACTAACCAAAACGGCCTTGCTGTGCTGGTACTGCAAACGGCTGAAAGCAAGGGGAAACTACAGCCGTAATTTTTCCCGAGGGCATGCAGTTTTACTGTACGATTAAACGATGATGGTGTCCTCTTGGGTAAAATATTCCGGAGGTAAAATAGTCCCCCATTCGGATCTCCAGGCGGGGACTACTCAGGAGGACGTCGTTATAAGGAGAAAGAAAACTGGCGTTCTACGGATCAGAGCGTGGAATGTCAGATCCCTTAATCGGGCAGGTAGGTTAGAAAATTTAAAAACGGAAATGGATAGGTTAAAGTTAGATATAGTGGGAATTAGTGAAGTTCGGTGGCAGGAGGAACAAGACTTCTGGTCAGGTGAATACAGGGTTATAAATACAAAAGCAAATAGGGGTAATGCAGGAGTAGGTTTAATAATGAATAAAAAAATAGGAGTACGGGTAAGCTACTACAAACAGCATAGTGAACGCATTATTGTGGCCAACATAGACACGAAGCCCACATCTACTACAGTAGTACAAGTTTATATGCCAACTAGTTCTGCAGATGATGATGAAATGTATGATGAGATAAAATAAATTATTCAGATAGTGAAGGGAGACAAAAATTTAATAGTCATGGGTGACTGGAATTCGAGTGTAGGAAAAGGGAGAGAAGGAAACATAATAGGTGAATATGGATTGGGGGTAAGAAATGAAAGAGGAAGATGTCTGTTAGAATTTTGCACAGAGCATAACTTAATCATAGCTAACACTTGGTTCAAGAATCATAAAAGAAGTTTGTATACATGGAAGAACCCTGGAGATACTAAAAGGTTTCAGATAGATTATATAATGGTAAGACAGAGATTTAGGAACCAGGTTTTAAATTGTAAGACATTTGCAGGGGCAGATGTGGACTCTGACCACAATCTATTGGTTATGAACTGTAGATTAAAACTGAAGAAACTGCAAAAAGGTGGGAATTGAAGGAGATGGGACCTGGATAAACTCAAACAACCAGAGGTTGTAGAGAGTTTCAGGGAGAGCATAAGGGAACAATTCACAGGAATGGGGGAAAGAAACACAGTAGAAGAAGAATGGGTAGCTTTGAGGAATGAAATAGTGAAGGCAGCAGAGGATCAAGTACGTAAAAAGACGAGGGCTAGCAGAAATCCTTGGGTAACAGAAGAGATACTGAATTTAATTGATGAAAGGAGAAAATACAAAAATGCAGTAAGTGAAGCAGGCAAAAAGGAATACAAACGTCTCCAAAATGAGATCGACAGGAAGTGCACAATGGCTAAACAGGGATGGCTAGAGGACAAATGTAAGGATGTAGAGGTTTATCTCACTAGGGGTAAGATAGATACTGCCTACAGGAAAACTAAAGAGACCTTTGGAGAAAAGAGAACCACTTGCATCAATATCAAGAGCTCAGATGGAAACCCAGTTCTAAGCAAAGAAGGGAAAGCAGAAAGGTGGAAGGAGTATATAGACGGTCTATACAAGGGCGATGTACTTGAGGACAATATTATGGAAATGGAAGAGGATGTAGATGAAGATGAAATGAGAGATATGATACTGCGTGAAGAGTTTGACAGAGCACTGAAAGACCTGAGTCTAAACAAGGCCCCGGGAGTAGACAACATTCCATTGGAACTACTGACGGCCTTGGGAGAGCCAGTCCTGACAAAACTCTACCATCTGGTGAGCAAGATGTATGAGAAAGGCAAAATACCCTCAGACTTCAAGAAGAATATAATAATTCCAATCCCAAAGAAAGCAGGTGTTGACAGATGTGAAAATTACTGAACTATCAGTTTCATAAGTCACAGCTGCAAAATACTAACGCGAATTCTTTACAGACGAATGGAAAAACTGGTAGAAGCAGATGTCGGCGAAGATCAGTTTGGATTCCGCAGAAATGTTGGTACATGTGAGGCAATACTGACCCTACGACTTATCTTAGAAAATAGATTAAGGAAAGGCAAACCTACATTTCTAGCATTTGTAGACTTAGAAAAAGCTTTTGACAATGTTGACTGGAATACTCTCTTTCAAATTCTTAAGGTGGCAGGGGTAAAATACAGGGAGCGAAAGGCTATTTACAATTTGTACAGAAACCAGATGGCAGTTGTAAGAGTCGAGGGGCATGAAAGGGAAGTGATGGTTGGGAAGGGAGTGAGACAGAGTTGTAGCTTCTCCCCTATGTTATTCTATCTGTATATTGAGAAAACAGTAAAGGAAACAAAAGAAAAATTCGGAGTAGGTATTAAAATCCATGGAGAAGAAATAAAAACTCTGAGGTTCGCCAATGACATTGTAATTCTGTCAGAAACAGCAAAGGACTTGGAAGAGCAGTTGAACGGAATGGACAGTGTCTTGAAAGGAGGATATAAGATGAAAATCAACAAAAGCAAAAACAAGGATAATGGAATGTAGTTGATTTAAGCCGGGTGATGCTGAGGGAATTAGATTAGGAAATGAGACACTCAAAGTAGTAAAGGAGTTTTGCTATTTGGGGAGCAAAATAACTGATGATGGTCGAAGCAGAGAGGATATAAAATGTAGACTGGCAATGGCAAGGAAAACGTTTCTTTGTTAACATCGAGTATTGATGTAAGTGTTAGGAAGTCGTTTCTGAAAGTATTTGTATGGAGTGTAGCCATGTATGGAAGTGAAACATGGACGATAAATAATTTAGACAAGAAGAGAATAGAAGCTTTCGAAATGTGGTGCTACAGATGAATGCTGAAGATTAGATGGGTAGATCACATAACTAATGAGGAGGTATTAAATAGAATTGGGGAGAAGAGGAGTTTGTAGCACAACTTGACTAGAAGAAGGGATCGGTTGGTAGGACATGTTCTGAGGCATCAAGGGATCACCAATTTAGTACATCAAGGGATCACCAATTTAGTACTGGAGGGCAGCGTGGAGGGTAAAAATCGTAGAGGGAGACGAAGAGATGAATACACTAAGCAGATTCAGAAGGATGTAGGCTGCAGTAGGTACTGGGAGATGAAGAAGCTTGCACAGGATAGAGTAGCACGGAGAGCTGCATGAAACCAGTCTCAGGACTGAAGACCTCAACAACAACAACAACAACTGTGGAACTTAACAGCTTAAGGGTGGAGTTGGTTGGTGCCATACGCTCATGATGCATCATAGACTTAGCATGCAAACCAAAACCAAAACATATTGGAAAATGCCACAAGAGCATGAAGAGAAAATATTGTCTTTCCACGACTTTATTATTCAACATAAAAAAAGTGGTGTGGGGACTAGGCTAAATGGAGACTATGGATGGAAATCTCTGCCATTTGATGTGCCGAGGGACATAGCTGTTGCCTTAAAAGGTGCTAAAACTCGAAATTTAATCCAATGCCAAAACCTTCTCAAATACTGCCAGATGTTGTTGTTCACTTACATGACAAGAGTTGGATGGACGAGGCTGTTATGAAATTATGGATTAACAGAGTGTTGGGGAGAAGGAAAGGTGCTTTATTAAAGTTCTCTTCTTGCACTAGATCGGTTTAGTAGTCATTTGAAAAATTCTGTGAAAGAGAAATTGAGACAGGGAAATACACAGCTTGCTGTTATTCTGGGAGGACTTACTTCACAACTGCAATCTTTTGATGTCTCAATAAATAAACCATCTAAAGTGTATGAACTCACGCCAAAGGGAGCTTTAAAACAACCTACAATCAAACAAGTGTCTCACTGGACATAACACATTGTGGTCTAGAGTGAGAGAAGACATTAGTGTTAAATTTTTCAAGAAGTGTGGCATAATTAGCGTCTCAGTGACAGTGAAGACCATCTTACATATGAAGAGGAGCAGTGAAGACCATCTTATGTATGAAGAGGAAACTGATGATCATGAAGAGGAAGAGGAGAAAGAAGAGGAAGAAAGTTCAGATGACGATTTTCAAGGATTTTAAAGGTCACTTCGGTTTTGTAAACTAAGTATTTCTTTTTTATTCTGGCTTTGCAAGCTATCAATAAGAGTGGTGAAATGTTATTTCTTTTTTTAAAAAAATTGCTTAAAAATTAAGGTGTCCCTTGGAGTCCATAGCATCTTATAGCCCGTAAAACACGATAACAACAACCTCTTACTTAATATGGACAAAACAGTTCATATGGTCTTCTGCACACCAAAGAAATATACAACACACATAGTCACTACTCATAAACAATAAAATAAATGAACAGGTCAGTGAGATTAAGTTCCTTGGGTTGAGGAAATAAACTGCTGTGCAACAGGAGTACCCTCTGCTATGCCAGTTCTTTGTCAAAGGTGTGACTTGACTACCATTAGAACAGTAGATTTTGCTCATGTGAATTCAATCCTTTTATGTGGAATTCCTTTCTGCAGTCAATAACCAAAAATTACTATGCAAAAATTATTTGTCAAGGTCATGACAAGATTGTCACCACAAGCATCCACCAAGCCACTCTTCAAAAAATTGGGAATTTACGTCTCCCATGAAAAAGGGTCACTCCAAAATAAATGCACAGTTTTTTCAAACACTCAATGTATTTTACATACCTTTGATATTTCTACCATATGTCAAAAAATTCGCAAGAGACGAAATGACATTTTTCCACATAATGTCTGTCTCTTTCCACTGCTTTATGCCACTGTGGAAACAAGGTCTGTATACTGGCTCTGGTACCGAGCGCCACAGGTTTCGAATCCATGCCGTATGGCATGGAACTTGATGACCACTAGAGGTCTCTGCAGCAGTCACGCCGTAAGCCATGGCTGCATGCGCTCCTGGCCGAGTATAATGTGAGATCACCACTGTGGAGCACGTGGTCCCAGCGGCCAATAGTGACATACCCTGTCATGTATTAAGGCGGCTGACTCTCACTCAGTGAGGCAGTCTGGTATTCGCGTTGAGTCGGTTGATATCTCACTCACAGACATCGTGTTTATGTTGCGTGTGCTTACTTCCCATTTATGAGTGGGCGTTGTTTCGATTTCATAGGATTATCTCTTGTGACCCCTTTGCTTAATACTTTTTGTTAATCTTGGTGTCTTGCTCGGTTGTCTGTCGTGCTTGTCCTTCCATTCGTGTTCGACCGTCTTGTTTGTTCGCGGGCCACTCTCGTTCAGTCCCACCGCGTTTTTGTTTGTGGCAAATGTGCAACCGTTCCTGTTGCAGTTACAACATAGGCTCCTGCAAACATTCTCAGAACCCACCTTACACAAACATTTTCCAACTTCAACTGTCTCAATATTCTGCACACACCCATTTCTCCTACTCCCACTCGGATTTACAGTTCATTCATTGCAATACATTTGTCGGCCAAAATCAGATCGAGAATACACATCACTCTGTTGGCAGTCTGTGGAGTGCTCATGCTGCAGTTGTGCGGGAGGCCCCGGGTATTGCCATACCCACTTTCAGCAGATAATCTGGTTGTCTAATGTACAGTGATCAACAGTACTGTCTGCATACACCTTCTTTAATCTCTTGTGAAAGTTAAGTCACTGTATTGTTCTCACAATATACGAACTCTACAACAGCACATTGCTTCTCAGAGGAACATCATGTGCAGCAGCAGTCTTGATGGAATGCCATAACAGCATGACTTGCAGAAACAGATTGAATTAAATTTGTATACACATAGGAAGAACGTTTCTATGACCTCTGTGAGCAGCTACGATTCAGAAAAAAAGTGGGATTTTTTAAGTAAAAAAAAAGTGTGCATTTCTTTTGGAGTGACTTTCATACATACATCCTAGAGACATTTTCATTTGCAAATAAGAACCTCCATCTGATTGTATTCGTCTCGGTTCTGCAGTCAGATCATACAATCATTCTATCACTCGAGCCTTGTCCCACAGTTATGCAGGGTCAGCCATCGTTAATCGGATTTGGCATGTTAATGTTTAAGGGGTGGCCGGATGGCCTCCCTGCCGCCACCTCGTACCCCCCGGGACAGAATCAGTGTAGCCCAACTGTCTGCGTCGAGTGTAATCCGTGGAATAGTGTGAAAGTGTTCAGATGTCTGTGAGCCATGTAACTGAGGCGGAACATGGGGACCAGCATGGTATTCACATAGCGGGATGTGGAAAACTGCCTAAAAACCACATCCATGCTGGCTGGCACATCAGCCCTCATCGTTAATCCGCTGGGCGGATTCGATCCGGGGCCGGCACGCCTACCCGAGTCCAGGAAGCAGCGTGTCAGTGCTCTCGGCTACCCTGGCGGGTCTCAGATGATACAATCATCTGAACACAATATTTCTGCAGTCCACCTGGATGCCACCTCCAGGTGAGACAACTGTATGCTTGTCTCTCTGGAACTGATTTATACCATGAAATTACAGTCCTTTTATACAGTGCATAAGGCCAAGAGCCCATGCACCAGAAACCATCACAGCTGCCCCCTAGTGCAAGTGAATGTACAGAGCCTCAGTGGAGACAGCTGGAAAAAAAAAATCAATGAATTGCTGTTATCATTGTCAACATATTCTGCCGACTAGGTCAGTGACCATTGTCTTTTAACATCAAATAAAACAGGGTTCCAAGTCTTACTTAAAAGGATAACCCTGACCTCCACTTATAATGCTGCCTGCCAGTATTATCTTGACAGCTTCCATTAAAATACTTTCTCAATAGCAAGATGCAGAGGCAAGCAGTTGTGTCTTATCATACAAGGTTCTGTCCCCCTTGGTAAGACACTGTGCCACTGCAGATTTCTCAGAGTGCTTCAAATGTGTGTGCTCAGCGCACCTGTGTTGAATGATGCAGATTTTTGGTCTATATACAATTTCCCAAACACCAGGCTTCCTCGATCCTATGTCACCTTGGGATTGCTCTTCTTCAGCACTATCGAACTGTGCACAGAAGCGCCATCAGTAGGTAATCTTTAAAGTTTCAACATTTTTGTTCTTAACCGATGACATCCGATGATGATACCCACTGATGGATCATGATTAACCTCATGAGTAAAGAACTATATGAAGCCACACTATCAGTGTGCAAAGAAAGGCCTAAATTTTGCTCTTACTTCAGAAGTCTTCCAGCAATGAATTTATTCGCTTGGTGGAACGAGCAGTGTCCAGCTTTCCTGCAGACCCAGCAGGAAAAAATCAGGCAAGAGATTTCATATGGGTCAACCCCTCCCCCCATAACAATCTCTCCTCTGTCAAAAGGGCAGCAGAGAAGATTCAGATTTATTTGCCCTATCAGTGGACAAAGGTAATGCCACAGTTCTTCTTTCACAGGATGATTATGTGGGCAAAATGGAACTTTTACTCAAGGACTCAGCATACCTTCAACTGCAGAATGACCCAGCTGAACAGATAAAGCAGAAAATGCTTTCATTCTGACAAAGAGTTTGTTGCTTGGAAAATTTCATCGTGCTGCCATTCTAACAAGATCTATGCTTTGGCAAAAATTCACAAGGAAGTTCACTATATCCCATTAAAACTTCTCTTCTTAGACTTCATGTCAGAAGATATCAAAATCGCTTTTCCAATTCCACAGTTGTTATACAACTATTGAAGTCTTTATGTCTTGGTCCCTTGGATTTGGGTGTGAGCTTTTGATGTAATCTCTCTCTTTACTCATCCTCTTGAAGAGTCCTTGATGATAATTAGTGAAATCCTGGAAATGACAACGCTTTGCCACAATATGGTTTATTTCATGACAATTTCTTTGAACAAAATGACTATGGGAAGCCCATCATCCCCCATATTCATCAATTTATTTTTGGAAGTTTTTGAAGGTAGCACTCTGAGACCGGCATTTTTAACCTTTAAGTGGGTGTGTCTGTGCACAAAATACACCAACCACAAAAAAACATTGTTTTGTAACATTCCATTGTTGTTTTACAACTGTGAGCCTGTACTTATTCCTACATTACTGCTTCAGCTAACACAATGATAAGTTGTGTTGTCATACATCTAAGCGAGCATCTATAATATAAAATATCCACAGAACTAAGTGAGAAAAAATTTACGATCTGTGTAAGAAAATGACCCTGATTCTGAGCTAGCAATGTAATCCTACATTGGGGCAAATATCTTTGGGATAATTAGTAATCAGATAAGAGGCTGGCAGAAATCTGATGCAACTGCACTATTTAATGCTTCGTATGGGTCACTAGTGTGCAGCAACACTTCTACATGACAAGAGAATGATATAATGAACATTTTTTTCATTGTATACTTAAACAGTGATTTAACTAATATAATGTAAGTTTATTTTATAATTGTTTAACTTTGGTAACATAAAGACAGCTATTCTTTACATGTGTACAAAGTACACTGTATGCCTGCTTGTGTTATGTGTAACGGCACATCTGCTCGAGGGTTAAAACTTAACTGGTTTTTTTTTTTATTATTATTATACCAACATTTCTGATATGTACAAATGGAATACACATTCCAAACTGTTTTCTGGGTCACTTTAATTGCTTTCACCCCAGCATCAAGTTCATGGTGGTGGTCAAAAGGGATAGAAAGCTTCAATTTTTACATATAATGGTCTACAGAAAGGACAATGGGACTCTGGGAAAGAGTGTTGTTCAAAAAATGACGCACATGGAGTTGTATCTGCCTGCAACTAGTTGCCATTCATCAAAATAACACACTAGGGTCCTGCGGATGTTGGCAAAGAGGACAAATGCCATCTCAGATGTAGAAATCTTGACACAAGACCTGGATCAATTGTTCAAGCAGAATGGCTACACATACAAATGTGCCAAAATGACTAGAAAATGTATGTAGATTAGTGGCTTTTCTACAATACATTGGGGGCATATATTAAAAAAAAAAAATAAATAAACAGAAAGAATTTTAAAAAGATATATCATCACAAGTGTACTCCATCTGCCAGCCAAGACTAGAGCGCTCCTGGACTCATTAGGAGATGACTTGGAATTGAGGATGCCCGGTGTTTACAAAATCCAACGTTTCTGTGGAAAATCATATACAGGCAAAACAATCTGTACCAATCAACACAGATATGCCGAGCTGATAAATCTGCAGTGGCAGGGCAGTGCCTTCCCAAGAGATGCATAATTTTGTATGATAAGACTAAATTTTTGACTACCATATTTACTCGAATCTAAGCCGCACTTTTTTCCGGTTTTTTGTAATCCAAAAAACCGCCTGCGGCTTAGAATCGAGTGCAAAGTAAGCGGAAGTTCTGAAAAATGTTGGTAGGTAGTAACTTCTGCCGTCGAATATATGTAGCGCTACACACGCATGCTTTGCACTTTGCAGGCACAAAGATATATACTGGCGCTAAAACCTCGGCGTGAGTAAATAAATTTAAAAAAAAGGTGGAAGACGAGCTTTTTTTCTCCGCCCCGAGTTTCGACCACTGCATTTTCATACATTATCCAACGAAGTAAATACAAATTCCGTATAGTTCATCTTCGAATGTAGCAGCATTTCAATGTACTACGAAAATCTGAGTGGCAAGACTGTTTGGGATGTTTGCCAATATGGCCAACTCTACGTTCTGAATTTTTTCCTTCCTGTGAGAAGAGATGGTTGCTAATAGGATCTTTTATGAACTGTGAATCACATGCAGTATTCTCTTCACCATAAGAATAATACGAATAGAAACATTTTCTATGTATTGTTTCGTGTTTGCTGCTATCTCATTTAAATCCTGTCTGCCTAATGAACTACGAAACTAGAGTGAGACAACAGCAAACGCGGAAGAATATACATATCATGTCATGTTTATATTCGTATTATTCTTATGCCTGATAGTGATACAGTCAGAAATGAAGCACGGCGATTGACTAAATTTTTAAATCTAAAATGACTAATTTCTGTGCAGAATGATGTGTACTAATGAGGCGTCTGCAAAGATTTTCAAAGGGAGAAAAATTTTCGCTTAACTCTCGTTCAGAACTTCTGTCATACGCAGTATATTATTTGGTTCTTGTTGATCATTATCAAAGAAAGCAGCAGTGTAAGTAACAACAAATAGCAGTCTCTTGCCATTGTTTCGCTAATGAGACGATTCCTCTCTCTCTCTCTTTTTTCTTTTTTTTTTATATAATTGTAAGTGGCGGTAGCGTGCACAAAAGCAAGCCATGCCGCGAGCGGCGACAGGCCGTAAACACTCATCATGAGAATGCGACAAACAATGCATGACACAGTGCAGTAATGCATTTTCAGCTTAGCGTGACGTAAACACCTATAACAAAGAGAACGGCGCTTATCAGATCAAAGAAAAATAAGCAATCAATTCAAACCAGACGAAGCACGTGAAAAAGGAAGGGTACCGGTATAAATACGGACGGAGCGCCTGACGCATAGCAATGGCTACCTGGTAAAGCTTAACTGCTAAGCTTACGACTCGAACCAAACTACTGTAGCTATATCGTCATTCATTCTACCTAAATTGTGTCTCATCTCACAATGGACCAACTTTGTTTCGATTTGGAGGTGCGGCCTAAAACTTTTCTCTCCCCTTGAATTTCGAGTCTCAAATTTCAGGTGCGGCTTAGATTCGGGAAATTTTTTTTTCCTTGATTTCGAGTCTCATTTTTTAGGTGCGGCTTAGATTTGAGTGCGGCTTAGATTCGAGTAAATACGGTAAGTTTTAAAGAGAGCTACTGAAATTAGATTGGCAGACAGTGCTACAGAGAGGGTTAGCCTGTAAGTAACACTCAGAACCCTGTTTTATTTGACATTAAAAAGTGACGGTTGTTGACTCAACCAGCAGGACACGTTGATATGATAACTGATAGTAATTCACAGCTTTTTGCCACCTTTACCCACTTGGGTGCTATACATTTACTTTTGGTAGGGCAGTAGCGGTGGTTACTGCCACATCTTCTGTTGGTCTCCTGCAGCATGTAACAGGACCACCATTTCATGGTATAAATGAATATCAGTGAGATTAGCATACGTCACGTCTTAATATGTCAGGAAAGCCTACACAGTCACACCAAGAACTCCATCTATTTGAAACAAATATTTATATGCATGACCAACACACCCATGCTTGTGATAACATTCATCAGACAAACCAGAGACTGAGAAGATACCATGACATAGGGAGCATACTCTATAATGAAGTACCTTGCTCAGTCAAAAATAGTAAGAACTCCTTTGAGAAGAATTTTACCAGTATGACACTTTGTTCTGTTGCTGCATTTTCTGTTAGAAAGAGCAGATAAGCCATTGCTAGCATCCCCCTTAGACAATGAATGGACACCATTTAGTTCCAGTATGATGGAAATAAAGGATTTATGGGCAAAGTTTAAATGGATTGTAAATCACACTCTGGAGAAGTAGGTGCTGAGCAAGTGGATTAAGGATGGAAAAGACCCAACACAGTTTAATAACAAAATTCAGAAAATAATGAGGAAGCAAAGACTGTTGCACTCTTGGATCAAAAGAGAACACAAATGGTTACAAGTAAAAGTTAGAAAAGTTTCTTGCATCTTTAAGAGAGTGGTGTCTGAAGCATACAACTACCACCATCACACTTTAACAAAGGATTTAGCCAAGAACCCAACAGCATTCTGGTCCTTCATAAAATTGCTAAGTAGGTCGAAGGCTTCTATCCAGTCACACATTGACCGATATGGTGTGACAATAGAAGACAGCAAAAGGAAAGCTGAAGTTCAAAATTTTGCATTTAACAAAATTGTTCACACAGGAGGATCATACAAAATGTCATTGTCTGATCATCACACAGACTTATATGAGGTGAACTTAGTAATAGGGATCCCTAGTGTAGAAAAGCAACTGAAAAAGTTGCAAACAAAAAGTCACCAGGTCTGAATGGAACCCCAATTTAGTTTGACAAAATAGTCATCTATGGCACTGGCCCCAGACTTAACTTGCATTTATTGCGAATCTCTCACCCTGCACAAAGTACCAAGCCAATGGAGATGCACAGGTCTGTCCCATATGTATGAAGGGTAAAAGAACTGACCCGCAAAATTACAGACCAATATCCTTAACATCAGTTTGCTGAAGACTTCTCAAACATTCTTAGTTTGAATATAATGAAGTTCCTTGGAACAGAAAAGCTTCTATCCACAAATCAGCACAGTTTTAAGAAGCATCACTCATGGGAAACTCAGCTTTCCATTTTTTTCACATGATATTCTATGAACTATGTATGAAGGGCAACAGGCAGATTTCATATTCCTAGATTTCAGAAAAGTGTTTGACATCGTGACACACTGGAGATTGTTAATGAGGGTACAAGCATATGAGGTAGGATCCCAGATATGTGAATGGCTTTACGGCTTCTTAAGTTATAGGACCCAGCACATTGTCTTTGACAGTGAGTGTTCATCAGGAGTGTCCCAGGGAAGTGTGATAGGGCTGCTATTATTCTCTATACACATCAATGAGCTGAAAGACAGGGTGAATAGCTATCTGTGGCTGTTTGCTGAAGACGCTGTGGTGTACAGAAAGATATCACTGTTGAATTACTGTAGGAGGACACATGATGACTTAGACAAAATATCTAGTTGGTGTGATGAATAGCAGCTACGTCTGAGTGTAGTAAAATGTAAGTTAATGCCGATGAGTAAGAAAAACAATCCTGTAATGTTCGACTACAGCATTAGTTACATAGTCAGTTGATTAAATAACTAGGTATAATGTTACAAAGATATATTAAATGGAACGAGGATGTAAGGATTGTAGCGGGGAAGGTGAATGGTCAACTTCAGTTTACTGGGAGAATTTTAGGAAAGTGTGGTTCATCTGTAAAGGAGACCGCACATAAAACAGCAGTGTGAGTACTGCTTAGTCTCTGGGATTCCCACCAGGTCAGAGTAAAGGAAGACATTGAAGCAATTCAAAGGTGGCTGCTTGATTAGTTACTGGTAGGTCTAATCAACACGCAAGTATTACATTAATGCTACTGGAACTCAAATAGAAATCCCCAGAGGGAAGGCAATGTTCGCTTCAAGGAATGCTACAGAAAATATTTAGGGAACTGGCATTGGAAGTAGACTGCTGCAAGATCCTACTGTCACCAATGCACATTTTGCATAAGGACCACGAACATATGATAAGAGAAATTAGGGCTCATACAGAGGTGTGTAGTCATTTTTCCCTCATTCTATTTCTGATTGGAACAGGTAACAAAGTGACTAGTAATGGTACAGGGTACCCTCCGCCACACACCAACGGTAGCTTGCAGAGTATTATGTAGATGTACACCAACATATGCCATGTGTAACTTTAATTTTGTCCACAATGTAACGGTTTTAAATGTTATGTTAGTTGGCTTACAATTAATTCTTACATCGATATGTACACTTTGTCCTCTCCAGTACATATATATTTAAAGACTACCATAACAAAGACATATGTATACTTTGTCCATTTGCAATGCACAAATACTTAAATAAAATTCTAACAGAAACACATATTCTTCTTCAATTACTGCTACAATTTGTCCCATATGATAAACATGATGCATGGGCAAATGAGTAAAATATATCTGTAACACAAAAGTTATAGGAATGCATCTCAGCCATAATAATGGATGGAATGAAAGTGTGTATCTTGAATGAATTAATGCATTAATGTGCACTTACAGAACAAACAAATGCAAACTAAGTGTGGGACAAATTAAAAAATGTCTATGAAGACTGTGGACTTTATTGAAAATCTGTTAGCTGAAAACACTCCTCACAATTCAATTGCAGAACGACATGCCAGATAAGGAAAGGTCTCCAAAAGAGTTCCAAATTCTAGGTAGTTAAACATTATGAGCTGATGATTGTGAATGTAAAGAATTCCTATACACCAGTAATTAAAGTGAAGGATGATACATGGCACAGTACAAACAACTGTCACAGCAAAACGAAGGCAGGTGGTAAGTAATCGGTAAGCAATGCAAATTACAAAACATTTTTCACTACTTCTGGGGTAACAACCTCATAGATAATTAATGATATGTAGACACCAGTGGAGCAGCACATATGCCTAAATCCCTGTGTGACAAAGTCTTGTACATCAGTGTTAAGTACATAAGTAGTGGTGACAAGTTATGAAAATTTAAACAGTGAAGAAATTGCTTGCACACACATTGATACATTTGTTGGCATAAAAAAGATGAATATTAATCTAATAGACATTCTTTACATGTCAAAAGTTAAGCACAAAATTTATTTTCTTTGAGCAAGTTAGTTGAAAAGAGACATTCAGTTACCTTTGATATGCAAAGCTGTCACATTCACAATACAGACAAGAAACCTGATGCACGAGTGTACCTTCATAACAGCATGGCTCTACCAGATAATCAGTCTGTTGCAACAAAGTCCATACCTACATTAAATATCATGAACTTGTGGCATAGAAGGTTATGACATTTAAACCCTGACACAGTGGAAACTTATTGGGAATGTGTGGCCAGTAGCATTGAATATGTGGGAACTACTGATTCTCAATGTGCTACATGCTCGGAAGCTATACAGGTAAATTTACCTTACCAACATTCCAAGTCAACAGTGAACAGTATTCTTGTATTAATATATTCTGATTTGTATGGACCCAATGAGACATGGTCAATTGAAGGTGCATTGAAGGTGCTAAACATTTCCTAACACTAACAAATAACTAATGAAATCAACAGAGTTTTCAGGAAGTTAGTGGAAAAACAGACTTGTAGTAAAGTTCATATCTTGCATACTGACGATGGAAAAGCAACTGTGAACCTGAATCTTGTATACTTCTTGAAGACAGAAGGTATAAGACATCAAGCAATAGTGCTACACATATCACAACAAAACAGAGTGGCAGGTTCCTACAACCGAACCATAGTAAAAAAAGCCAGATGCTTACAGGTTGATGTAGGTCAACCGAAAAGAAGATTGGGGGGAGGGTGGGGGTAGGGGGTGGCAAATATCTACAACAGTGCAGTGAATTTCAGTAACATATAACACACAAAAGCCTTAAAACCATGGAAATTGATGTAGGAAGAAGCATTCATTGGAGAGAAACCTGACATTCAGCATTTAAGAATATTTGGAAGCAAGATTAAGTGTCATAAACCAAACTCAAGCGGTTGTAAATGAGATAAAAAGAACACTGAATGCATACTGGTGGATAATTCCAAAGAGAACAAGGTATATTGGCTACCTCAAACCATCCAACATCCAATACAGTCCTATAAATTTTATTTTCCAATAAAAGGACAGTACAACCTGTTTTCAGGACAACAGTCTCATTGTTTGGTGTATCCGAAAAATTACAGCTACAATATGATGACTACAGTATACATATTGTCAAACTCTAAGAAACCAACAGAATTTGCAGTAATATTCTAAATAGCACACCACATATTGATAAAGGATGTCCACGCGAGTCAACTAAACGGGTTAATATAGTGATTCTCTGGTACATAGTACACACACAGAAAATCCATCTCATATACTTCCACATAATACACTCCTGGAAATTGAAATAAGAACACCGTGAATTCATTGTCCCAGGAAGGGGAAACTTTATTGACACATTCCTGGGGTCAGATACATCACATGATCACACTGACAGAACCACAGGCACATAGACACAGGCAACAGAGCATGCACAATGTCGGCACTAGTACAGTGTATATCCACCTTTCGCAGCAATGCAGGCTGCTATTCTACTATGGAGACGATCGTAGAGATGCTGGATGTAGTCCTGTGGAACGGCTTGCCATGCCATTTCCACCTGGCGCCTCAGTTGGGCCAGCGTTCGTGCTGGACGTGCAGACCGCGTGAGACGACGCTTCATCCAGTCCCAAACATGCTCAATGGGGGACAGATCCGGAGATCTTGCTGGCCAGGGTAGTTGACTTACACCTTCTAGAGCACGTTGGGTGGCACGGGATACATGCGGACGTGCATTGTCCTGTTGGAACAGCAAGTTCCCTTGCCGGTCTAGGAATGGTAGAACGATGGGTTCAATGACGGTTTGGATGTACCGTGCACTATTCAGTGTCCCCTCGACGATCACCAGTGGTGTACGGCCAGTGTAGGAGGTCGCTCCCCACACCATGATGCCGGGTGTTGGCCCTGTGTGCCTCGGTCGTATGCAGTCCTGATTGTGGCGCTCACCTGCACGGCGCCAAACACGCATACAACCATCATTGGCACCAAGGCAGAAGCGACTCTCATCGCTGAAGACGACACGTCTCCATTCGTCCCTCCATTCACGCCTGTCGCGACACCACTGGAGGCGGGCTGCACGATGTTGGGGCGTGAGCGGAAGACGGCCTAACGGTGTGCGGGACCGTAGCCCAGCTTCATGGAGACGGTTGCGAATGGTCCTCGCCGATACCCCAGGAGCAACAGTGTCCCTAATTTGCTGGGAAGTGGCGGTGCGGTCCCCTACGGCACTGCGTAGGATCCTACGGTCTTGGCGTGCATCCGTGCGTCGCTGCGGTCCGGTCCCAGGTCGACGGGCACGTGCACCTTCCGCCGACCACTGGCGACAACATCGATGTACTGTGGAGACCTCACGCCCCACGTGTTGAGCAATTCGGCGGTACGTCCACTTGGCCTCCCGCATGCCCACTATACACCTTCGCTCAAAGTCCGTCAACTGCACATACGGTTCACGTCCACGCTGTCGCGGCATGCTACCAGTGTTAAAGACTGCGATGGAGCTCCGTATGCCACGGCAAACTGGCTGACACTGACGGCGGCGGTGCACAAATGCTGCGCAGCTAGCGCCATTCGACGGCCAACACCGCGGTTCCTGGTGTGTCCGCAGTGCCGTGCGTGTGATCATTGCTTGTACAGCCCTCTCGCAGTGTCCGGAGCAAGTATGGTGGGTCTGACACACCGGTGTCAATGTGTTCTTTTTTCCATTTCCAGGAGTGTATATTCGATTCACGTATATAAAAGAGTGTAACCAGTCCAAATAAAATCAAAAGATGAACTATTAATGACATGGCATCCTACAAACCACAATACATATGTACAATGTTCCTGGCTTAAGTATGTCAATAACATGTTTATGCATAACAAGACAATCACACACTGGAACCAGAAAAATGTAACATAAATAGCCACTGCACCTATAAGCTTCAGTGTGAACATGATACGCCCGCCTTCGTAAAGATTCTGACTTACCTGTACCATACACACAGCCATCTCGTACCATACCAACCACACAGCAACATTTAAATGCCAAGTGATGGGTCTTGTAGCCACCACGTAAGTAAGTGCACCACTCACATTATCTCATGGTTAAGTTCCAACCAATTATTCCCGTTATTGTCATATCTAGAACCTCTAAAAATAGCATAGCCATCGCGCAAACTCTGCTCATGTACGAGAGATGCACTATTATTACGCATAACAGTTCCTGGATTTTCTGCTTATTAGCCATATAGCAGAGAATCACAACATTAACCCCGTTAGCTGATTTGCAAGGACATTCTGTATATATACATGGTATCCTCCTTAAAATATTACTACAGCTTCTCTTGGTTTTTTAGAGTTTGACAATACATATAGTCACCAGATTTTAACTGTAATCTTTCAGGCGGACCTGAAGATGGAACTGATATTCTGAAACCTGGCTGTGCTCTACTTTCATTCAGAAATAAAATTTATACAGCTGTAGCTGATATTATTAGTCATGATTCGTACACACAACAGTTGTGGATATCATTTCAAGAGAAACATGTTCTTGAATCTGAATATGGAGTTTCCAAGACTAATGATGTCTCAAGAGGTACGTAATCTGATCAAAGCAGCTCAGGAGGATCAAGTTCAATCAAGACAAAAATACTGCACCTTCACTGCAAATTTAACTACTTAGAGGAATTTCATATCCAGTAAGAATGGGTAACAATGTGTCCTATTATTCTACAGATTTATGTTATAATACCAAAAGTAAATGTTGATGTTAAAAATGCTAGGACAAATGTACCATGAGTCTTAAAAGAACAGCAGTTTAGAGGTTAAAACTAATAACAACTGGAATGTTAAGCTAGATAAAGTAATGTTACAATTAAACTTTAAAAGATGTACAACACAATAGCGTGTTTATCAGAAGAATAATGGAAGCGACATACTGTTTCAGTTTATGCTGATGTCATGTTGATTTTTTAGCCATTCTCACCAATAATGGGATAGCTTGAAAAGGAGCCTCAGGGAGGCCCTTTATACATGAACATGTTGCACAGGTTGCTTCTTTGGCCAATTGTTTAAACTATAAATAAATAAACACAGTATAACCTGCCACTAAAATTAATTTTTTATATTACATCTGATGTGACAGTTATGGAGTTTAGCTCATCAGCATTGCTTCCGATAATGTCTAAATATCTGCAGTTTCATGCATGTGTGTTGCAGATTTTTCTCTAGAGTTCTGTATTTCAGATTTACACATATATTGCGCACTATTAAAACAGTAAGATTGCATGCAACATCAACATGTATGCATGGAAATGCAAATGATAGCATTTTTGTGCAACTGCACAACTACATTACATCACGCGTAAAGGGAAAGATTACGCAAAGTGTTTATCATTCAGAAATCATATTTTTAGTTAGATGTTTGTGAGGAGATCATGTTACGCCTCCTGCAAGGAGCAGAAACATCTACCAGCATGCATCAGAATTCAACCACAGTAGGATTTTGGACAACTGAGGCTGTGGTTTATCGTGTCACATTATTGCTTTTAATGTTGGTTGTAACTTCACGAATGTCAACATGGAACTGACGGATTCAGGAGGACCATACTCAACATGATGCAGCATATCAGTGGCTACACTGTACTACTGTCTGAGAAGACACACATTGTTCACTTGGCCATGTAGGATTGTACAGTTATGTTGCATACTCATATACTGAGTCAAGAAATGGGTTTCTTTGCAGCAAGATAAGTATCCACATGGACAGTGTAAAGATGCCTAGAACACTACAGACTATTGGCATGTTGTTGTTGTTGTCTTCAGTCCTGAGACTGGTTTGATGCAGCTCTCCATGCTACTCTATCCTGTGCAAGCTTCTTCATCTCCCAGTACCTACTGCAACCTACATCCTTCTGAATCTGCTTAGTGTATTCATCTCTTGGTCTCCCTCTATGATTTTTACCCTCCACGCTGCCCTCCAATGCTAAATTGGTGATCCCTTGATGCCTCAGAACATGTCCTACCAACCGGTCCCTTCTTCTTGTCAAGCTGTGCCACAAACGCCTCTTCTCCCCAATTCTATTCAATACCTCCTCATTAGGTATGTGATCTACCCATCTAATCTTCAGCATTCGTCTGTAGCACCACATTTCAAAAGCTTCTATTCTCTTCTTGTCCAAACTATTTATTGTCCATGTTTCGCTTCCATACATGGCTACACTCCATACAAATACTTTCAGAAACGACTTCCTGACACTTAAATCTATATCGATGTTAACAAATTTCTCTTCTTCAGAAACGCTTTCCTTGCCATTGCCAGTCTACATTTTATATCCTCTCTACTTCGACCATCAAGACACTGTCCATTCTGTTCAACTGCTCTTCCAAGTCCTTTGCTGTCTCTGACAGAATTACAATGTCAGCAGCGAACCTCAGAGTTTATATTTCTTCTCCATGGATTTTAATACCTACTCCGAATTTTTCTTTTGTTTCCTTTACTGTTTTCTCAATATACAGATAGAATAACATAGGGGAGAAGCTACAACCCTGTCTCACTCCCTTCCCAACCATCACTTCCCTTTCATGCCCCTCGACTCTTACAACTGCCATCTGGTTTCTGTACAAATTGTAAATAGCCTTTCGCTCCCTGTATTTTACCCCTGCCACCTTAAGAATTTGAAAGAGAGTATTCCAGTCAACATTGTCAAAAGCTTTTTCTAAGTCTACAAATGCTAGAAATGTAGGTTTGCCTTTCCTTAATCTATTTTCTAAGATAAGTCGTAGGGTCAGTATTGCCTCACGTGTACCAACATTTCTGCGTAATCCAAACTGATCTTCGCTGACGTCTGCTTCTATCAGTTTTTCCATTCGTCTGTAAAGAATTCGCGTTAGTATTTTGCAGCTGTGACTTATTAAACTGATAGTTCGGTAATTTTCACATCTGTCAACACCTGCTTTCTTTGGGATTGGAATTATTATATTCTTCTTGAAGTCTGAGGGTATTTCGCCTGTCTCATACATCTTGCTCACCAGATGGTAGAGTTTTGTCAGGACTGGCTCTCCCAAGGCTGTCAGTAGTTCCAATGGAATGTTGTCTACTCCCGGGGCCTTGTTTAGACTCAGGTCTTTCAGTGCTCTGTCAAACTCTTCACGCAGTATCATATCTCTCATTTCATCTTCATCTACATCCTCTTCCATTTCCATAATATTGTCCTCAAGTACATCGCCCTTGTATAGACCGTCTATATACTCCTTCCACCTTTCTGCCTTCCCTTCTTTGCTTAGAACTGGGTTTCCATCTGAGCTCTTGATATTGATGCAAGTGGTTCTCTTTTCTCCAAAGGTCTCTTTAGTTTTCCTGTAGGCAGTATCTATCTTACCCCTAGTGAGATAAACCTCTACATCCTTACATTTGTCCTCTAGCCATCCCTGCTTAGCCATTTTGCAGTTCCCGTTGATCTCATTTTGGAGACGTTTGTATTCCTTTTTGCCTGCTTCATTTACTGCATTTTTATATTTTCTCCTTTCAGCAATTAAATTCAATATTTCTTCTGTTACCCAAGGATTTCTACTAGCCCTCGTCTTTTTACCTACTTGATCTTTTGCTGCCTTCACTACTTCATCTCTCAGAGCTACCCATTCTTATTCTACTACATTTCTTTCCCCCATTCCTGTCAATTGTTCTCTTATGCTCTCCCTGAAACTCTGTACAACCTCTGGTTTAGTCAGTTTATCCAGGTCCCATCTCCTTAAATTCCCATCTTTTTGCAGTTTCTTCAATTTTAATCTACAGTTCATAACCAATAGATTGTGATCAGAGTCCACATCTGCCCCTGGAAATGTCTTACAATTTAAAACCTAGTTCCTAAATCTCTGTCTTACCATTATGTAATCTATCTGATACCTTCTAGTATCTCCAGGATTCTTCTATGTATACAACCTTCTTTTATGATTCTTGAACCAAGTGTTAGCTATGATTAAGTTATGCTGTGTGCAAAATTCTACCAGACGGCTTCCTCTTTCATTTCTCTCCCCCAATCCATATTCACTCACTATGTTTCCTTCTGTACCTTTTCCTACTCTTGAATTCCAGTCACCCATGAGTATTAAATTTTCGACTCCCTTCACTACCTGAATAATTTCTTTTATCTCATCATACATTTCATCAATTTCTTCATCATCTGCAGAACTAGTTGGCATATAAACTTGTACTACTGTAGTAGGCATGGGCTTTGTGTCTATCTTGGCCACAATAATGCGTTCACTATGCTGTTTGTAGTAGATTACCCACACTCATATTTTTTTATTCATTATTAAACCTACTCCTGCATTACCCCTATTTGATTTTGTATTTACAACCCTGTATTCACCTGCCCAAAAGTCTTGTTCCTCCTGCCACCGAACTTCACTAATTCCCACTATATCTAAATATCTAACTTCAACCTATCCATTTCCCTTTTTAAATTTTCTAACCTACCTGCCCGATTAAGGGATCTGACATTCCACGCTCTGATTCGTAGAACACCAGTTTTCTTTCTCCTGATGACAACATCCTATTGGCATAGCAACCGTTATTGCAGATTCCCTTTACATTGCACCAATGAGGGGTGTACCAAGAGTGGTGCACTCTCAACAACACACAATACAGGACTGCCACCATGTCACATGAAAAACCAACTCACATTTCTATGTACAACATCATAATGGGCACATTAATGGGTGGGTGATCCAAGGAAAATGAACATTGCAAGAAAACATTTGTCATTGTGATATGGGTCCAGCACCTCGTGTGATGTAAATGGATGTCATTGAATCACCTCTGGATTGTATAGACACTAATTTCAAAAGCGAGCATTACATTTCCAATGAGTTAAGTGCAGAGGCTGTATTTTTGTAGCCTACCTGGCATTACATTTCAACAAATTAACACAAGATCAAATGCTGAACATGCTATCCTGACAGACCTTGATGCAGAGTATGCTCAACTGTTGTTCTGGCTAGCATATTCTCCAGATCTCTCAACCACTGAAAATATCTGGTCACTGGTTGCCAAAAGACTAGCACGACACCACTCACCAGCCGCTAGAACTTATAAAGTTGAAGCAGGGTCAAATGATGTAACCGTATCTACCATCCAAGATCAGGTTAGAGACACTGCTGGTGTCAGAGATGGCAGCTCTGTGTACCAAATTTCACACCCTGTAGACCCCAAATCACCTACAAATTTACCCATTACTTTTCTTACTATACTGTGTATGCACAGCAAGAAAAATTTCATTATTTGCTTTCCTTCCCGATACTGCATTTTTAGTGGCCAACAGTACAGTCTCAATAGAGGAGCTGTAGGCAGTTTGATAGATGTACAAACGGGCAATTTTAAATCACTTCAGCAATCATCCCTGATAGACAATTAAAATAAGCCTGAATCTTTGAAATGGTCTAAAGATCACAGGCGGTAATTTTCTAGGGATGAGAACCATGAAAACAGTGGCTAAAGTGATACAGACTGAATAGGAGATATAAGAAACAGACCCTCAACCACTGGTTTCTGTTTAAATCAGAAGGAACTGTAAATGTATAAAAAAAGTAAGAAACAGCCCATTGTAGTTCTCTCAACTACGGAAGCTGAACGTGTGACTGATTTCAGCTTTTTAAAATCACAACTTGGCTGCAAAGGTTAGAATGATAAATTTCTCTGCTGCTTGAAACTTATCTGCAATAGCAAAGATGTGCCTGATTTACCCAAAACAAATTGTTACAATGGAAAAAACGACATACTGATACACTGGCACCGGAGATCACGTAATTAGAGAAAAGATAGCAGAACAAATTCTAATGCAGCATGTTCTCACTAATACACTCCTTGAAAATGAAAAATAAATAAATAAATTGCACCATGAAGGAATTATGTAAATGGGACAGGAATCAGTAGATGTGATGCACTTGTACAGACAAACAATGATTACAATTTCAGAAAAATTGGTTGATTTGGAAAGAGCTTCACAAATTGAGCAAGTCAATAACACTTTGGCCCACCTCTAGCCTTTAGGCAAGCAGTTATTTGGCTTGGCATTGAACAATAAGAGTTGCTGGATGCCCCCTGAGGAATATGGTGCCAAATTCTATCCAACTGGTATGTCAGACTTTCAATATCCAGAGTTGGTTTGAGGACCCTGCCCACACAGCTCTAAACATTCTAAATTGGGGAAAGATCCATTGAGCATGCTGGCCAAGACAGGGTTTGACAAGCATGAAGACAAGTTGTAGAAACTTTTGCTGTGTCTAGGCAGGCATTATTTTGCTGGAATGTAAGCCCAGGTGGCTCACATAAAGGGCAACAAAATGGGGCATAGAGTATCATCAACATACAGCTGTGTTGTGAGGTTACCATGGATGACAATCAAAGGTATCCTGCTATGAGAAGAAATGGTACCTTAGACTGCCACTCTTGGTTGCCGAGTCGTATGGCAAGTGACAGTCATGTTGATATCCTACTGCTGTTTTGTTGCCCTTTGTGGCAAACCATCCTGGGCTTACATTTTAGCAAGATAGTGCTAACCCGTCCATGGTGACAGTATCTACTGCTTGTCTTCATGCTTGCCAAATGCTACCTTGGCCAGCAACATAACTGGATTTCTCACCAACTGAGAGTGTTTGGTGTATCACGGGCAAGACCCTCTGGTCACGTCAGCATTTTGAAGATCTAACACACCAATTGTACAGAATTTGGTACAATATCCCTCAGGAGGACACCCAACAACTCCATTAATCAATGCCAAGCTGAATATCTGCTTTCATAAGGACCAGCACACTACCGACTTGCTCAATTTGTGAAGCTTTTTCTCTTAAATAAATGATTCATGTTTTTCTGAAATTGTAATCATTTTTTCATCCATACATGTACATCACATCTGCCAATTTCTGTCTCATTTGGATAATTCCTTTGTGGTGCACTGTTTTCTTCTTCTTCTTCTTCTTCTACTTTTGTGTATATTGACCAAATCACTGTCAACAATATACCATCCAACATATTAAGAAATTTTGACTGATAGTATAAATATTCCACAAACGTGAATTCTAGTGGGAGTGTTCTGAATGGGAATCTATTTCTCTGTTCAAAAATGGTTCAAATGGCTCTGAGCACTATGGGACTTAACTACTGAGGTCATCAGTCCCCTAGAACTTAGAACTACTTAAACCTAACTAACCTAAGGACATCACACACATCCATGCCCGAGGCAGGATTCGAACCTGCGACCGTAGCGGTCACGCGGTTCCAAACTGACGCGCTTAGAACCGCACGGCCACACCGGCCGGCTATTTCTCTGTTGGTTTATGTCAGGGGCATAATACAGACTTGCTAGTACTGCAGGGCACAAACACCTCACTGTGACTATGTAAGGCCCCAACAGGGAACAAAACAAATTACATAATTAGTTCTCATAATTTGTTTCATAAAAATTCACTTTAGTTCACTTGTGCAGTTTCAACAATGTATTCTCAAAAGAACTAAGTTCTACAAGGATCCACCCTCTTCTTTCTGGAAAGGAATGAAAGATCAGAAAAAAGTAACTACAACAGCAAATGACAAGGGGCGGGCCACCATCTAATGGGGGGCCCACATAGGGCCCGAGGTCTGCGTATTCATGGTTTATATAAATCTCCACTGACATACCTATGTACACTTGTTGTATGCACTCTGTATGTAATAAATGTTTTATGAGTTGTGTCGGGCCACGTTCATTTCTGGATCCCTCAATCCCTTTTTCCACAGTCAGTTTCAGTCTGGAGTACAGATTATCGTCACAAAATCGCCACCAGAATGAAACAAGTTATTGGAGGATTATTCAAAAGTTAAACAGGCAAATTTATACAGTGAAGGCATGCCTACTGCAGGAAATGAAAACTGTTACTGTAGTTAAGTAATTTTCGAAGAGTGCTAGCCTTCTGTTTGATTAATACTTATGAAAAGATAATGTCTAAAGCGTTAGTTATGATGTCATGTCTGCTCAAAGAAAGAATTTTTGATAACAGTATTTTGTGATACACACTTCTACTTTCTCTCTGATAAATAAATACTTTCTCTCCGATAAATAAATCTATAGCATTAGATGTGTGGAGCATGTGAGTGTTTATGCTTCGATGCAAATATTTAAAAGTGGAAGCAAAAGTGTAGCCAATGAACGCAGCACTGTGCATCCCATAGCAGTAATGACCTTGCAACCTTGTATTGATTCACTTATCCAAGAAGATTGATGATCTATAAGTGAACGAAACTGCTGAAAAATATGAAGTAAGTGCTGGCATAACTCATCCATCATTCAAATCAAACTGAATTACCATAAGACTTGTGCAAGGTAGCCATTTATTACAAAGAACAGATATTTCTCATTTGCACTGAGCTCAAAAATCATTCCAGTAGCAAAGGTGGTGTATTTTTGGACATGATTTTAACTTGTGATCAGACTTGGATACATAATTTTGAGTGCAGTCCAAGTGTCAGAGTGCGTCCTGGAAACACCCTGAAACACTCACCTGTAGAAATTCAAAATGCAACCATTGATTGGCAAAGTCACATTAACCATTTTTTGGGGTGTCCATGGTCTGATTTTCCATGCATTTTTGGATGAAGAAAGCACTATAAAAAGCCTATACCATACAGGCTTGACTGTAAATAAAGTCAAATCCATTATCAAGAGGAACATCTGGGATGCCAGAGGAAAAGATTCTTCTTCTTCTTCTTCTTCTTCTTCTTCTTCTTCTTCAAGACAACACTCAAAATGTGATGCTGGAGACTACTGGCAAAATGGATTGGTATCTTCGGCCTCATCCTCCTTACAGCTCTAACCTTTCCTCTTCATACTGTTATTTGTTTGGTCCAATGAAAAAAGCTTTGCTTGGCATCATGTTCAATGGCAATGAAGAAGTAAAGAAAAAAGTACAAGGCTGGATTTGAAATTAAGGTAAAAAATTTTTTGGTGAGGGGATATGCAGTACATCTGTCTTAATATAAACTGCCTGACAAAATAAGTCAAGCACCCAAAAATGAAGAGGAAACTAAATGAAACTACATTTTTTGAGAGGGTGTATGGTGTTATGAAAGTGATTTCCAAACTGAGTACATGTAAAAAGAACTCATTAGTATGAGTCGATTTATCAATATGTTGTTACACTCCCTCTGGCGTGGATGCATGTACTGATTCAGTTGGGAAGTGAACCATTGTATCCTCACCTGAAGCAAGCTGGCGCACAACTGTCGCCACTGATACTTGATATCCTGGATCTGGCACTGGGATACAGTTAATGACTAAGCTGGTCCCACACAGGGCTGTTTCTACCATCTACCATTAAGCCTAGGGCAGCAAAATTTCAGGAGCAGCAAAGTGCGGAAAAATTAATTTCAAATCAAATAGAAAAAATATTGAGCAAATGAGCCAAAAAATGAGAAACAGGAAAAATTAAAACACATAATTGTTTTCAAAAGCATATGACACAGTTATTTAATAAGTCTTTACTTACTCTGACAAAGGTAAAAGCTTTACCTCTACCTACCCCGAAAACTAAAGCATTATAGGAGATTTGCATTGTTGTGCCATTGGATGTTGTGTTGGTGGAATAGGGAGTGGGGGCATCAGGGAGACTGATGGTAGTAGAAAATAGAGGAGTCATTTTTCCATTCTCAACTTGGACTGCAAAACATGTAGCAATGGTCTTGGTCTGACATGTTCCGCAGAGGACAGATGCGGGGGTCTTGCTGGTGACACGAGTGCCTCGCCTCAACATCATGCAGATAGTTCATAGACGCATGTGCCATGTGTGCAGGAGCACTGTCCTGTTGAAAATGGGACGATAATACTGTAGCCTGAGAGGTGACACGTAAGGATCACCACCAGCCATGATTTGATGTTATATCCAATGTCCCGCCACACCATGATGCCACGAATAATACTGCTGTGCCTCTCAAAATAATGGAATACCGGGACCTCTCTCAAGGTTGTTACCATATTGACCAACAACAGCCATCTGGCATAATGCAGAACTGCAATTCATTGCTGAACACAATGTGAAGCCAGTCATCAGCAGTCCATGCTTCCCAGTCATAGCACCACTTCATATGCAGTCATTTGTGTTATGGTGTTAACATCAAGCTATGCATGAAATGGTAATCCTCTAGTCCATATGCTACTAGTCTCCAACAACCAATGGTGCAGGATGTAAGTGTTGCAGGGAGTCCATTACTTGCTCTTGAATGGAGGGCTCAGATATGAAGTGGTTACGATGTGCTTGGTGCACAATGCAGTGACCCTCCCTTGTGGTGGTCAAACGTGGTCAGCTGAAACCCTGACATCCAAATGCCCCATAAATTTGGATATTACATGATTTGACTAGCTGGCCAAATGGAGATCCACAATGAGGCCCCTTTCAAACTGTGATGTGTTGATAATGCTGTCCCTCACAAGTACACTGCATCTCTGTTCCTTCACAGTGATCAGTCAAATTCTAACAAGCACCTTACATACCCTACCGATCCTAGTAACAAAACTAAACATGAACAATGATAATGCACTCTGGTGGCCATTCTACCTGGCAGAGCCGCTTGCACCTATACTCATTTACATACCTGCTGATGGTGTGTCCATGTACAAAGTCGCATTGACATCATCTGTGTGAGGTCGTTTAACCCCCCCCCCCCCCCCTCCCCACCTTCAGGAACTGTATATAGAAGTGAGCAACCAGATGGTGTCTTTTCTTTATAAATGTGGTCATGGTTCCCCTAAGGCATCATTTCTTCTGTTATAGCAGGATCACACTTTTTGAAACAACATTACAACAAAAATTACCTCTCTAATATTGAACAACTCCCAAAAACATCTCAGTATTATGCTCTGTATCTGTGTGTTTCAAGTAAGAACACACAGTTCGCCTGTCTGTAACACAGCTGAAGTTTTAACAGCACACAGTAGGATATACAAGAAGTAACAGAAGGCAGATTATGTTTTAACATTCTGTCAAGAATGGCACTATCAAAATAGAACTGATATGCAGAGGGATCGAAACTTGCAGACTGACCTTTGATAAACCAAAAAGTCGAGGAAAAGCAGTAAAATAAAATATTAAATGTAATTCATTCTGTTTGTAAATGTGTTGAAAAATGCATACAAGCTAGTGTACATGCAGTACCAATGTTGACCACTAAGACAATGCTCCTTACTGTAACATGTTTTAGGATATCAACTTTGTGTTTAATATTTCAAGTTTATACAAATTTTTAACAATAATTTCCAAACTGTAATGCATATTTTTACCTTGAATTTCAGGCATATACTTGTGGTACTGATCTGTTTCACTGCAGAGAATCACAAATGCAAGACGTTTCAGGAGCTGAGCTCTTTGCTCATACTCTTGCTCACGGCTGGAAAAAATGCTCAGAGATCCACTCTGGGCCAGTGATACTCTCCCTAAAAAAGAAAGAACACGTGATGTAATTCATAAGTAATCTGAAACTAGGTAGTGAACACAACATAAAAGTTCTAAATTTTTACCCATAAGGTCACGGAAAGTTGTAGTATCATGAGTCATAAGGTTGTCCACAACAGTTCTCCAGAAAGGAAGGCATTTAGCTTCCATCTGAAATAGGTTGGGGTCTAGAAGCAACTCAAACACATCCTTCCGCCATGCCTTCCGAGTATACTGATAACCACTCAGACTTGCCAAAAGTTGAGAGCATGTGAAGAAACTCGGAACATTCCGGCGCCTGAACATCATAAGCACAAATTTAATGTTTTAGAACACTAATTAGTTAAAACAGTTTCACAAGTATAAAGCTCCCGCCAAAAATATTATGCAACTGTTGCTCTAAATCTGTATATGTGCAATTCATATGAAGTAGTGGTATGAAGTTTGTTTATTTCTTTTAATAACATTTAGAATAGGCACTTGCATGAGGGATACCTCACTCTAAGTAAAAATAGTCAATAGTTTAACAATCAATGCAATACACTTCGAAAGTTTAAACAGCTTACGAATTAAGGCATAATTAGTTACAGCTAAGTTTTAATAAAATTCTCAGCTTTAAACCTGCAATGTTCTACATACAGTTGACAAGGACTTACTGGCAATAATAGACAAAACATTGATAATTCATTATCATCACTCATTTCTTTACATCACTACAATATCCAAGGTCCTATTTCAAAATTAAAATCAAGTGACCTAAAAAATTAATAGCAGGTGACCTAACAGAAGTGAATGAATGAGTGAAAAGCCGAATAACTTTATTCAAACTGCAAAGGTCCTATCTACTGTTTAATGCTGCAACTACAAGTAGACCGGCTAACTTTCTTCATATCACTGGATGAAAGCCAACAAAGAAAGTCACTATTGATTTTATGAATATACTGCACATTACGAAAGACTACAAAAATAAAAATGAATGCACATAAATTCAGCACATCCTTCACATAAATTTAACACATCCTTAACATTGCCCACACATCTTTAGATATCTAAATTAAAATTATACATGATTTTAAGACATGTACACTGTTGGTATAAATTCAGTGTCTACATAACATACTTAATAAATAAGGACTGTTCTTGTGACAAGAGAAATAAAAAAGTATTATCGTCAACTGACAATACTTTCTGTGGGACATACAGAAACATCAAATCCTGAGATACTTTTTTGATTACAGAAAATTTCTACATGCAACCCCATGTGTAACTGATGTAAAAGGAAATTTGCATTCTAAGTGTAGTTTAGCAGATTTCACTGCTTTTCCAATCATGAATGGGACAGAGAAGCTTGTATTCATTGCTCTGTCTGTCTATGAGCTTCAAAAAGTAATTACCTGCTTAAATATGAGTGTGTTGTCACTTTGGAGAAGGAAAGTCATCAGTATGGAATGTTGTCCACCAAAGTGGCATATATCACAGCTATGCGACTCAATAATTCAACTGATGTTGTGAGATGCAAAACACTACAGAATAGTGTCTGCCTGCAGTCAACAACACCAGCTGATGACCGCTGCCTAAAAATTATGGCCTGTAAGTACCCCGAGGAAAATGCAACAGAACTGCACATTGCCTTTCAGAAGGCAACTGAGAGGGCATTGTTAACCCAGATAGTGCACAAGCATCTCCACACAATTGATTTGACCTCTAAGAAGTCCACTTCCATCAGTAGTACAAATCTCCCAGCACTGTAGTGCACAAAGAAGATGGGCTAGGAAACACCTGGAATGGAACCTGGCTCAGTAGCATTGTGTTCTCTTCACTGACAATTACAACAACATCCGTCTGACACCAGATGACCATCATAGAAGAGTGTTAAGATGGTCAGGTTCCAATATATGTCACAGGTACGTAGTGTCTCAAGTTTAGTTAGGAAGCAGACCAGTCTTGCTTTGGGCCAGTATCATGGACATGTGTTGGATACCTCACATTGCTATCAAGGGCAATTTAAAGGTTGTGCAGTACCTGGACAGGATCCTCCAACATACTTTCCAGCCATTCAGTCAACATTTTTCTGATGGGGTTCATCAGAAAACCACAACCACCTTGTGAACACCTTCCTCTAGGAGGCAAGAGTCAACTGAATGGATTGGGCTGTGGTATATGTTGACATGAATCTGCTTGAGCAGCCTTGGCACCAGGTCAAATTTGTGGTGTGTTATCATAGCAATGCTCCTCAAACACTGGATGACCTGAGAAGAGTGGGCCAGGCTTGAAAATCCAATGTCTTGCCCATTTTGTGGACATCACGCCAGAGGCAGATAACAAGCATGTTACAATCCACAGAGTGTAGTAATGTGGTATTGACTGTTAATAGTAAAAGGAGTTTGATTTAACAAATGTGCATTTTTAACAGATTGCTTCTCCTCCCCTCCCCTTCCCATAAGGCTATAATTTCATCCCTTGCAACCATTGAATCAAAGCTCACAAACACTTGCAAAATTGTTTTTGAGAAGTTAGTATGTATAATGTTCTGCTAGTCTACAGACTTTTACTTTAGCTGTAGCATGTTAGCTTTGTAACATCAATTGGACTTTGTGTAGAACAACTGTGGCTGAACGAACCATTCAGCCATTGCAAATATGGTACAATCTTTCAGAAGTATCACACTGCCAAATTACAATCTCATTAAACTGCACATCAAGATTTATTACATTATGGCAAGATTCCTTCAATGGCATAGAGCAATTTTTTATTTTATTTATTTTGAGTTGCATGGATCCCTTGATGCCAGTGTCTCACTAGTATGTAAAGTGGGTCACATTATTACAGTAATAATTACATTTAAGTGGTCATTATTTTGTATGTGGCATCTAATCCGAGTTCCTTACAGGCATGGCTTCTGCATCACAAGACAATTGTCTAATGCATATTATTCAGTTACAGGGTGATAAAATCCAGTGGTTGCTGCAAGCCGTGACAAAGCTAACACAAAAACAGCAGAATCTACAAGCAGCCTCAATCGCAACCCCCATCAGCCCTTCCACCATTCCGCAATTTAAAAAAAGCTGCGCGAGGACTGATCAGAATACGTAACTCAGTTGATGAATCATATGGATGTATACCATCTACTAGGTACGAAGAGCAAGGCATTTTTTTTCTTTCCACAGTGGCCATGGAAGTTTACAGGCTCATAGTGAAATTGTTTCCTGACAAACAACCAGAACAGTTAGAGTTTGAGATTTAAGTTAACAAGTTGACCACTTACTCTGATGAACAAACACTTGTGGCAGTTGCAAGGCTCAAGTTTTTCTGTCTTCAGCAGACAGCAGGTCAAGCTCATAAACAGTGGATCAAAATATTTGTGACAATAGAATTTGTGTTGCCATTTTGAAACAAAAAAATGGCTCTGAGCACTATGGGACTTAACAGCAGAAGTCATCAGTCCCTAGAACTTAGAACTACTTAAACCTAACTAACCTAAGGACATCACACACATCCATGCCTGAGGCAGGATTCGAACCTGCAACCGTAGCAGTCCGCGGTTCCAGACTGAAGCGCCTAGAACCACTCGGCCACTCCGGCCGGCTATTTCGAAACAACCTGACCCTTCTTTAGATACAGTATTATAATTAATTGAGGCTCAGGACACTTATGATTTAGCTAAGTGCGAGATGCAAATGTCAAATATTAATGAACTGCATATTGACAGTGTTAGTAGTGCTGTAGAACGTAAACTGTCCCATGCCTGCCCGGCCCGTGTGACACAGCATGTGACATCACATACAGAGATAGTTATATGTGGTGACTTCAATATTAATTGTATAAGTGATTGTGCAAGGAAGAGGATGCTGGTAGACCTCTTTAATTCATATAATCATATGCAAACCGTATTCTTTCCAATGAGAGTGCAAGGGAACAGTAGAACAACCATAGACAATATTTTTGTTCATTCCTCATTACTAGAAGGGCATTCTGTTAGCAAAAAGGTGAATGGGTGAATGGCCTTTCAGATCATGACGCACAAATTTTAACTTTCAAAGATTTTTGTGCAGCAACATGTGTTAAATATAGTCATCAGCTGTTCAGGAAAGCTGATCCAGTTGCTGTAGAGACCTTAGTAAACCTTATAAAGGAACAAGAGTGGCAAGATGTTTATAGCGCTGATACAGTAGACGATAAATATAATGCTTTTCTCAAGACTTTTATCATGCTCTTTAAAAGTTGATTTCCGTTAGAACGTTTAAAACAGGGTACTAGCACAAACAGGCAGCCTGGGTGGCTGACTAGAAGGATAAGAATATCTTGTAGAACAAAGTGGCAATTATATCAAAACGTTAGAAACAGTCAAAATCTAAATGCAGCAGCCCATTACAAACAGTATTGTAAGGTGCTTAAAAATGTTATTAGGAAGGCAAAAAGTATGTGGTGAGCAGGTAGAATAGCTAAGTCTCAGGATAAAATTAAAACCATATGGTCAGTCGTAAAGGAAGTTGCTGGTCTGCAGAGACAGGTCGAGGATATAGAATCATAGTGGGAATGTCCGTGTTACTGATAAGTCGCATATATGTACAGTATTTAATAATCAATTTCTGAATATAGCAGGTGAACTAAATAGAAACCTAGTCCCAACAGGGAATCATATAGCGCTCTTAGGAAAAAGTGTTCTGAGACTGTTACCTGAAATGCTCCTCCATGATACTGACAAGAGGGAGATTGAGTGAATAATTAAATCACTAAAGACCAAGAACTCTCATGGATATGACGGGGTATCTAGCAGAATACTGAAGTATTGTTCTATGTATGTTAGCCCAGTTTTCAGCCATATCTGTAACTTTTCCTTTGGGAGTGGTCGGTTTCCTGACCGATTAAAGTACTCGGTAGTGAAGCCACTCTATAAAAAGGGAGGCATTGATAATGTTGACAATTTTAGACCTATTTCTATGCCATCGGTGTTTGCTAAAGTTATCGAGAAGGTTGTATATACAAGGTTACTGGAGCATTTAAATTCACATAATTTGCTGTCAAATGTTTAGTTTGGTTTTAGAAATGGTTTAACAACTGAAAATGCTATATTCTCTTTTCTCTGTGAGGTTTTGGACGGATTAAATAAAAGGTTGCGAACGCTAGGTGTTTTCTTTGATTTAACGAAGGCTTTTGACTGTGTTGACCACAAAATATTACTGCAGAAGTTGGACCATTATGGAGTAAGGGGAGTAGCTTACAATTGGTTCGCCTCTTACTTTAAGAACAGAAAGCAGAGGGTAATTTTCCGCAATATTGAGAGTGGTAGTGATGTTCAGTCCCAATGGGGCACTGTTAAGTGGGGCGTTCCCCAAGGATCGGTGCTGGGGCCACTGCTGTTTCTTATTTATATAAATGATATGCCTTCTAGTATTACAGGTGCTTCAAAAATATTTCTGTTTGCTGATGACACAAGCTTGATAGTGAAGGATCTTGTGTGTAATATTGAAACAGTAACAAATAATGTAGTTCATGAAATAAGTTTGTGGCTTGTGGAAAATAATTTGATGCTAAATCACAGTAAGATTCAGTTTTTACAGTTTCTAACTCACAATTCCACAAGAACCGATATTTTGATCAGACAGAATAGGCATATTATAAGCGAGACGGAACAGTTCAAGTTCCTAGGCGTTCGGATAGATGGTAAGCTGTTGTGGAAAGCCCATGTCCAGGATCTTGTTCAGAAGCTAAATGCTGCTTTATTTACCATTAGAACAGTATCTGAAATAAGTGACACTTCAACACGAAAAGTAGTCTACTTCACATATTTTCATACGCTTATGTCGTATGGTATTATTTTTTGGGGTAATTTTGATTCAAAAAGGGTATTTTTGGCTCAAAAACGGGCTGTTCGAGCTATATGTGGTGTAAGTTCGAGAACCTCTTGTCGACCCCTATTCAAAAATCTGGGAATTCTGACATTGCCCTCACAGTATATATTTTCTTTAATGTTGTTTGTTGTTAGCAATATTAGCCTATTCCCAAGAGTTAGCAGCTTTCACTCAGTTAATACTAGGCAGAAATCAAATCTGCATGTAGAATGCACTTCCTTGACTCTTGTGCAGAAAGGAGTGCAGTATTCTGCTGCATCCATTTTCAATAAGCTACCACAAGAACTCAAAAATCATAGCAGTAGCCCAAACTCTTTTAAGTCTAAACTGAAGAGTTTCCTCATGGCTCACTCCTTCTATTCTGTCGAGGAGCTCCTGGAAGAGCTAAAAAATTAAGCAAATTCCAGTGTTACATTGTTGATTTTCTTCATTTAAACTTACGACTTGTCACCTGAATATATTTTTTTATATTTCATTTTATCTGTTTCTAATATCGTGTTATAATTTCATGTATTGACTCGTTCCATGACCATGGAGACTTCTCCTTAATTTGGTCCCACGGAACAATAAATAAATAAATGATGCCAAGCCGCGCCGGCAGAACGCCAGTAGACACAAAAAACATAGCAAAGTCTTGCCCAAAGTACTTTAGTCGCCGTAAGTGTGCTCAGTGCCGAAGTCACAACAGTATTTGTTACTTTTGCAACACAAAAGGTTATGTTCAGTCAGTGCGCAAGGAAAAGCTGCATGGACAGCAAATTCCCAAGCCACATGCTACTAAACCAGTTCAAATCATTAATGATGTCATGGCAGTCACCCACGAAACAGTGCGACCCTGTGGCTGTAGTAAATGTCGTAAAAGGTCACCCAAGTACAAAACTTAGTGAACACTAGTCAGGTGGGTTTCATGTGCCAAACAAGTCACGCCAATGCAAACACAAGTCCACTACTAAATCTTTGCCCACTTTATCTGTCACACACTGTAGTGGCTCACGGACACAGGCAGGAAGCGATAGTTATCTCTTATATGTGGAACATAGTCGGGGCAAGGTGTTTGTTACTATGAATGATGGCAAATTGCAACTGGACAATGGTGCTTCTTTTACCTGCTGAACAAACCTACTTATGAACAATTAGGATCACCAGTACTGAGTCCAGTTAAACATGTGCTGTCAGCTGGTAACAGACAGGAAATTCCAGTTTTAGGAACTTTCAGTACACCAGCTACTTTTCAAGTTGTAACGAAGACAGTTGTATTCACAGTGCTTTTTACCAAATCTTTACAGAATTTTTTTGACATTTTCGCACTGTCAATCCAAAAGTCAGTGTTTGAAATTTCAACACGTGTGTACAGGAAGGCTTCAAGCTGTGTGTGAGAAATTTAGAGAACTTTTTAGCAATTGTCACGTGTCATTCAAAGACAATGCAGAACCGAAGTTTTGTCGAGCTAGACAAGTGCCCATTGCCATTTACGGAACATGTCACTGAATGATTACAACAATGGCAAGTTGATGAGGTCATCTAGCAATTCAGTGCAAGTCAGTGGTCTTCCCCATTAGTCATCCTTCACAAACCCTATGGATGTCGTCTTTGACTGTGTGCTGATTTTAAGTCGACTGTGAACTCTCAGACCGTGATAAGACACTTACCATTTGGCCCTCGCTCAGAGGAACTAGTGGACAGACTAGGCAAGGGTCGTTATTTTTCCAAGATAGACTTGGCTATGCTTATCTCCAATTGCCTGTGGATGACTACTCAAAGAAATTTTTGGTTATTACCACTCATCTCAGCTTATTTTAATTTCAATGTCTGCCCTTTGGTGGTGCCTCAGCACTGGCGATCCTTCAACACTTTTTATAACAAGTGACTGGCAAGGTGCCTTTTTGCTCAAATTACCAGGATGACAGTGTCATATCTGGAAATTCTGCAAAGAAAGATTTAGATAATTTAGAGTGCCTTTTTCAATTACTGTTATTGGCAGGTGCTCTTTTTTCCAGACGGAAATAAAATATCTGGGACATGCCATTAACGTGCAGGGTATTCACCCCACCCAGATTCATTTGCGAGCCATCAAAGATTTTTCCGGCTCCCAAAAAACTAAATGAACAGCACGCAGTGTTAGACAAACTGAAGTACTACTTCAAATTCATTCCTCGCACCTTTCAGATTGCAGCTCCGCTTCACAAGTTACGGTGTAAGGATGTTCCGTTTGCATGGATCAAGGCACGCCAGTTGGCTTTTGATCAACTGAAACAGGCACTATTTAGTAACATGTGCCTCATACATTTTTATCCAACAAAATCAGTGGTTTTAGCAGTTGACACTTCTTCTATTGGCCTAGGCGTTGTGTTGGATCACTGGATTGCCCAACAGCATTTGCCTCCAACTGACTAAAACTCAGGCAAATTACAGTAAAATTGAAAAATGAAGCATTGGACATCATTTGTGGTGTAACCAAGTTTCATCATTACCTCTGAGGAAGGAAGTTCTACTTGGTCACGGATCAAAAGCCACTCACTTCACTCTTCTACCTAAGGAAGCTTGTTCCGCCACAAACGGCACAGAATTTGCAAGAATGGACTGTACTGCTGTTAAATCACACCAACCTAGGGCTCAATATTCCAATGCCACTGTTTTGTCAAGGTTATCACTGGACAAGGTTGATCAGTTTGACTCCTCCAAAGCATTATGTTGTCAGATAAGTGCTCTGGACACTTCCACGGTTAACAATTTTCCCACGGACCTTCAATGCATAGCACAGGAGACAGCTGTGGATGCCGATTTAAGCACTGTGCTGAATTACAAGCATGCAGGGTGGCCACAGAGAGTGAAAGACATTGTTTGGCCAGAAGTTTGTTGATACTTCGCTATCCGTCAAGCCTTGTCAGTACAACATGGTGTTTTGCTGATGCACACTGAGAATGACCAGGCCTGAGTCATCATCCCTTGCATGCTTCAGCAGGATGTTTTAAGTTTATTGCATCAGGGACATCGGGATACTATGAGGACAAAGCAGCTTGGTCAATGCCACTGTTTTTGCCCAGGGATGGATACCCAGATTGAAGACAGGACATCACGCTATGTCGCTTGCATGGAGCAACAGGCAGCTCACTCTCAATGCTTTTCTAACTGGTCATGCCCCAGCAGTCCATGGAAATGCATCCACATTGATTTTGCTCGACCTTTCTGGAACACATGATGGCTTATTGTAGCGGATGCCTTCAGTTGTTTTCCCTTTATGGTTCTGATTAACTCTACAATGCAGGCCAGTACAACCGTTACACTTACTTCAATTTTTTGCATTGAGGGCTTGGGGCTTGCCAGAAGTGTTATACATGGAGTCATGAACGATGGATGTCGAGTTTAAACTTGTTCGGGGCTCATATGTCACGTATTCTCTGACAGCCAACAAGTATTTGGTATGTTCTGAGTGCTCCACTGTGAATGGCGTAGCTAATGCGAGCATTAAACATGATAACAGTGAGTTGCTTAGTGAATTTTGATTCCATTTGATGCGAGTTGTCATTGCTGATAGTGATGGTGTGTGACAAATTCTGCAAAAGTAAGCGAAAAAAAGAATTTGCAGGATATACGCTTTCTTCAAGCGGAAAGCACATGCACATGTTACCGCTACTATCGCTCTGAATTGTCAACAATGCCATCCCTGTCCATGAGTCAACATGCACGAACCGCCATTGTTCGTGAACCGGACTATAGTGTCTGATAATGGACCGCAGCTCACGACAGCCAACAGAATTGAACATGTGACAACAGTGCCATTTCACCTGCAATCAAATGGCGAAGCTGAACATTTCGTTCGAACATTGAAGGCGCAGTCGAGTACATTCTGTAGAACTCAATCAGGGAGGAGGCCAGGCAATTGTTCATGCCCACCTACCGTGCAATACCTTGAGATGGATCTTCCCCAGTCAAACTCCTCCATGGCCACCGGCATTGCACCTGCTTCATATGCTGCACCCACTAACGAGGAGTACCCATCAATATAAAGATTCTCATTTTCAGATCCAGGACGCAATACTCAAGACCTTCAAGCCCGGACAGCGATGGCAACAGGGGATTGTTACGTGCGTCCTTGGGCACAACATGTTGTTGTTTCTTCCTTTACAGGGCCACTGCTTGGCATGCAGCCAACAACCAGGGTCACAGCAGTTCACTGCGGACCAGATGGCATCTCAGCATGAGGCACTTCCCATAGAGATGGATGCGCCCTCATCCCTGATGCCATCATCACAACAGTCCATGTCACTGAGGGCGTCCATCTTTGCCCTGCCGTCTTCCTCTTCAAGAGGGGTCCTGCAGCGTACAAGACTATGCCCTGGATGTAGGCAGGTGTCCTCCCTGCAATTTACGAGGTGTTCTCGTGAGGGCTCAGGGCAGATGCTTGGGCACAGACGGCAGCCTGTCGCCGACTTCAGTTCTGTTCCCGTCCTATCTGCCACCCCTACATCCAAACCTCCATCTCACTGTCGGTTTGCACCACAACCATATGCGACCATGGCCAGGGGATTTGGGGGAAACAAGTGTGGTGTTGTAAGCACAGCACACACCACCAGGCATTGACAGGTCGACAACCCACTCTGGGGACAGCATATAGTCCAGCAATTGCTGTGCACCAAGAAGTCACAGTGGTGACATAGCCAGAGAAGTGATACGCACCAGCACTGTAGCAGAGAGGGCAGTTCCAAGTCAGCTCAATAATGAGAACCCATCTTTCTACTTGTGTACTTCGCACTGCATCTGCTTCTATTGAGTACATGCCAGCCTGTCTTCGTGAACATTCTAGAGGGACAAGAACTGTTTACTATCCAGCCTTGGCTTCTGGAATAGTAGTTGAACTTCAGGATCTGGTGCCTAAGCCAATTTGTAAAGTCGAGTATTCACCAATAAATGCGTGTGTTCTTGACAGTAATCATTATCAGTGTTCTCCTCATTCTCCTCTCACAGTGTTTCACTCAGCACACTATACACAGTTGAGGCTTGTAACACGTAAAATCTCCTTCTGTGGTTGTGTCAAAAGTGTGATAAAACAGATACAACTTGAGATCTCTTAGAAGGTTCATGGAGAGACAGGACAACTAAACATTTTAGATCTGAAAACTATGCAAGAGCAAGAATTTCATGGCATTTCACACTGAACTGGCACAGAGAGCAACATGAGACTTTATTAACTTTGTAAATCTTTTTTCAAACAATTAAAAGTATCAAAAGAAGCTAGTAAGAGCCAACTATTTTCTTGAATCCTTCTGCAGCACATCCATAATAAAAACACAATCTATACGAAATGTTAAGTAGAACAAAAATGAACAGCTGTACTCACGAGTGGTTTTTGAGATAAGGTGTTATGTTATACATAACAGTTGTAAGAAGCGTAACCACTCTCTCTTTTTCTTGGCTGCCATAGCTGACATCAAGAAGAGGGGCCAATAATTCTGCAAGCACAGCCTGTGCCTGAATACTGTACTGTGCTGCTGATGTTGATACTGTAAATATAAAGAAGGAATAGGTCAGAGAATGTACGTTTAAATTTCTGAATCACATATATTACATCATAATGCAGCATAATACTTGCAGAGTCCAGTAACTGATGCTGTGACATCATTAAAATTTATTACAATATTAAATAGCAACCATTATTTGAGTTTGAGAATTATGAATAATGAGTATTAAACATTTGTTGAGACCTGAGGTGACTTACTATCATTACAGGCTTTAATGAAGGTAATTTTCCACTGTATTTTCTACAGACAGGTTTGTACTGTATCAATGGATGCTTAGCCTGTGTCACTCAGATCAAGCACCCTCCCCTCCCCAACTCAAACTTAAGAATGCAGCTTCAGCAACAAATACTACTACCCACAAAGATTATTACCTGCAATAAAAATGTTTATCTTCCCATACATTGGAGCTCCTAATGAAGGAAAGACAGGTTCAGTAAACAGCAATTTTCAGGGAGAGATGAATTAGCTGTTAGCTCAGTACTGCAAATCTTATTAGTACCTGGGACATTAAGTCATGCAGAAGCAGATGATATCTATTTCAGTCTTAGCTGCATCAACATTATTACAATTTAGCTTACATGGATCTTACTCATGTGCTTCTGGTTCTAGTAACATACATCTGTGGAAATGACACAGAATATGTAGCAGGGCTCCAGGCGACAGAGTCACTGACAAACACAACATACAGGAATCACAAAAGTAAAATTGTATTTTGTGGATGATGGAGCTGACACATCGAACTTGCAACAACAGATAATGTTGCACACTTATACTACTGGTGTCAAGATAATATCATATATGATTCATGTTCCTGGAGAATGCAACTCTGTTCTTGTTCACTCTGTTTGGCTATCAGAATAACTCTCTAATACTTTTGTGTTGACTGTTTGTGAGTGTTCACACAAGATGAACATTTAAAATAAAGTGACTTAAAGTTAGTGTAAGTATGGCTATGCAGTCTACCCAGCAGTATAACTATATTAGAGCAACATATTTCGGCTGTGGAAACCATGACATATTGTGGCAGAGTGCCGAGTTTCAGATTTGAAGGCTTGGAATCTGGCACTGCAATCTCCAGGTTGTTATACTGGTAGCATCAAGTTCGTGTGATTACAGAGCTGCTATCTCATATCGACACAATATATATTAAGTAATAATACACTGGGAAGTCATTTGTATTAAAAAGTAATTTCTTGGCTTACAAGAAAGATTATTGATCAATATAATGAATCACCACATACAGACAGTAATCTGCAAACATGTTCTCTATATGGAATGATTGTGAATTGTGGATTTTGTGGTATATACTCTCACAATGTACACTATGTGATCAAAAGTATCTGGACAGCTGGCTGAAAATGACTTACAAAGTTCATGGTGCCCTCCATCGATAATGGTGGAATTCAATGTGGTGTTGGCCCACCCTTAGCCTTAATGGCAGCTTCCACTCTTGTAGGTGCTCATTCAGGTGCTGGAATGTTTCCTGGGGAATGGCAGCCCATTCTTCATGGAGTGCTGCACTGAGGAGAGGTATCAATATCGGTTGGTGAGGCCTGGCATGAAGTCGGCGTTCCAAAACATCCCAAAGGTGTTCTATAGGATTCAGGTCAGGACACTGCGTAGGCCAGTCCATTGCAGGGATGTTATTGCATGGTAACCACTCTGCCACAGGCCATGCATTGTGAACAGGAGCTCGATCGTGTTGAATCGTCTAATTGCCGTCCCAGAATTGTCTTCAACAGTGGGAAGTAAGAAGGTACTTAAAACATCAATGTAGCCCTGTGCTGTGATAGTGCCACACACAACAACAAGGGATGCAGACCCCCTCCATGAAAAACACGACCACACCATAACATCACTGCCTCTGAATTTTACTCTCGGCATTACACATCCTGGCAGATGATGTTCACGGGGCGTTCGCCATACCCACACCTGGCCATCAGCTCACCACAGTGTGTACCATGATTCGTCACTCCACATAATGTTTTTCCACTGTTCAATCATCCAATGTTTACACTCCTTATACCAAGCGAGGCATAGTTTGGCATTTACCGGCAAGATGCGTGGCTTATGATCAGTTGCTTGACCATGAAATCCAAGTTTTCTCACCTCCTGCCTAACTGCAATTCCTGTGTGATGGTCTGGATAGATGTCTGCCTATTACACATTACAACTCTCTTCAACTGTCGGCAGTTTCTATCAGTCAAAAGACGAGGTCAGCCTGTACGCTTTCGTGCTGTACGTGACCCTTCACGTTGCCACTTCACTATCACACTGGAAACAGTGGACCTGGGGATGTTTAGGGAGTGTTGAAATCTCACGTACCAACGTATGACACGAGTGACACCGAATAACCTGACCACATTCGAAGTCCGTGAGTTCCGCAGTGCACCCCATTCTGCTCTCTCATGAAGTCTAACGATTACTGAGGTCGCCGATATGGAGTGCCTGGCAGTAGGTGGCAGCATAATGCACCTAATATGAAAAACGTATGTTTTTTGGGGGTGTCTGGATACTTTTAATCACATAGTGTACATAATCCAAATCATTTGATTCAGGCACAGGAGACATATCAAATTTTTTGTAAAATTTCACCATAAACTTAGAACAGCTGATGTTAACAAACAGCATAACAACAACAACAACAACAATAATAATAATAATAATAATAATAATAATAATAATATAATAATAATAATAATATAATTTTGTTATATATACATACAATAAAACCCAACACTTAATTACCCCTTGCTCTCTTCAACTTTTATAGTCCTGTCTTCCTCAGTTGCGTGAAATATTACGGTATATTAATAATTTTTACTTATGGACCGTCTGACATGGCACTAAAATTGTGTTTTATTCAGTTGCTGTCAGACGGTCCATAAGTAAAAATTATTAATATACCCCTTGCTCTAATTATCATTTCATCCTCTATGAATTCTAATACTGAATAATAGCATTTCCCCCAAAGAATCAAATGTAACCTTGTTTTTAGAACCTCTGGTTTCATATTAAACGTACTTTTGTCAATTAACTTGTTATATATTGTCATCCCTATATACTGTGGAGTCCGTGCATATGATGTCAATTGGCAGGTGGGTAGCAAAATGACTCCCCTCAAGTATAATTTGCCTGCTGTGCAGGAAAATTATAATTTCATAAATGTGCATGGAGGGAACAGTTAGGATTTCAGGGTGAATACGTGGACAAGGAAAAAAAATTCCCGGGTTTTTCCCGGATTTCCCGGTAAAAAGATAAACTTTCTCTTGGGTAAAAATACACTTTTTCTGTGTCAAGTGACAGTATACTTTCCCTCGGGATCACAGAACTTATCAGTCCTTTAACCCTTTAACTGCTCTGGAAGATTTAACGCATGTGCCTCTGTACCTGTCCTTGTATGCTCTGAACGTGTTTACGCGTGCCATAAGTCGTCCTACCTGGCATGGTACTCTGAATGTGTCTACGCGTACACATGTTCAGACTACCAGGCAGAAAGACTGGTGGCGCGTGTAAACACGTTCAGAGCACACAGGGACAGGTACAAAGGCGCGCGTTAACTCGTCCAGGGCAGTTAAAGGGTTAAATGGTTAAGCTTTTATATACCAGCATAGGGCCTCCTGCCACTTTAAACTATACAAAAAAATGCATTTTGGAAAGATCTTTGATTTGCAGCAACATGTATGCTGCATATTTTCATATTACGAAAGTACAGGGTGTACATAAAGTCCAGGAATACTTTCAATTATTTATTGTCCAAGAACCAAACATTGTACAGATATCACACATGTCATTTTGAAGAGAAATACTGAAAGTTTGTTTTCATGTATACCACCACAGCGTAGTTTCGTAAGTTCGTGGGTACCTGAACACGGAGCTGCCTTATCAATGGATCAGGCATGCTACAGAAGGGCACAGCTGCTTCATGAAACGGCCACCCTGATCACCAGATCTCACTCCTAGTGACTTTTTCTGCGGGGAAACATGACAGATCTGGTGTATGTACTGCCTCTAGCATGTGATGTAGCAGAGCTCCAGGCGAGAATACGGGAAGTGACTGCCACAGTTTATGATGCCATGCTGGGAGGGGTATGGCAAGAATTCGATTACCATATCGACATCTGCCAGGTCACTCATGGTTCGCATATCATATGTTTTGGGGGGGTTAGTACTTAGTTCTTGTGCAATAAATATAAATAATTGAAAGTGTTCCCGCACTTTATGTACCCCCTGTACATGGTCGATTTCCACCAAACACAGAACGTTAGTTTCCGAAGCACTGAAATCGAGATCATCATGTGCTTTTGTAAGCCAATCACATCTCATGTCACGTGACCTCACCAGCCGATGATAGCAGATATTCATTGCGTTTACATGGGGCTCCCAAAACCTGATTTCGTAAATCTTTGTAAGCCAATCACATCTCATGTCACGTGACCTCACCAGCCGATGATAGCAGATATTCATTGCGTTTACATGGGGCTCCCAAAACCTGATTTCGTAAATCTATCTCCCAATACCACTCCTGGGTAGTCATTTAATCACTTCAAATTCGATTCTGGAAATCCGCTTCTGTTTGCCTGTTTTCCAGTTCCGCAATCGATTTTCACTGCCATGTAAATGCAGTCAGCGTTTTGTCTCGTTTTTAAAAATTTCAGCTAATATGAACGGAGTGACTTTTTGTACAGTGAAGGATAAGCTGAAATATTAGGCTGAAGCTGTTTACACCTCGTCTAACTGAAGAGAAATAGCGATTGTGTTGACTAAGTCATGTACTACATCTGCTGTTTTCCAGGCACCGTAGTTGACTGGGCTAGCAAATCTGCTTCTGACCTTAACTTGTCAAAACGACAGCAAAAAATGGTTTCTGAAACTCAGTTTTTGTCTTTTGGAAGATGTGTCACATGTAAAAGTAGTGATTCAGATCATAGGACACGTGATGTAGTCAGCTTGTAGCAACACACTGTTAAGCAGCATGAACACACAAGGAAAAGTTAATGGTTTAAAATAATGTACATAGAATAGCTACAAGAAAAGCTAAGGTTTCACACATAATATTTGTCTGTTTTGAAGGTGTTACACTTCGATATACCACACAAATGTGTCAGTAAAATTTTAAGTAATGATGTAAATGTCTAGTCTTCTGGGCTCAAAATTCTTGTAAGTGGATGGCCCTCAAGGTGTTAATCTTTAAATTAAAAGCTCTGTGATTTAAAAAATTCAAAGCACGTTCACACACGAACATAACTCATATTGCACAAAATTAAATGTACTTTGAAAGTAATGCTTTTCAAACGACCAATTGCAATATTTTCCAGTGACCTGTTAAGATTTCGTTTCAGCAGTTGTCAGAGAGCACCAGAAAACTTCTTACCGTGCCTGCAAAGCCATGATAACGTAGGTAGCCCATATGTTCATATGTAATGACATTAATAGATCTTACATTACGTCATAAACAAAACAGGACATCAGAGGATAATCCAAGAGCATCGGAATTTCGTAAACCATACTAAAATCCATAATTCGGTTTAAAGAACACATTCGTAAGTCCAGATGCACAAAGAAGTAGGTCCCAAGCTGATATTAAACTTTTCAGTGTGGTTTTTGGAATGCGTATTTTCTTCTATTACCAGTACTATATTGTCTCATGTTTAGTTCTATGGCATAATGCAATACCTCGCAAAAGATAACAATGTGCACTTGAAATTCTGCAAACATTTTACACCAGCCAATAGTGTTTCAAATAAATTGACAGCCTCTGTGGAAAAAGTTAGTTAAAGACAATTTTGTTTAGCAAATCAACAAAAATAACTTAATTGTTCTGCAAGGCAATTAATACCTGACTGCCAAAAACCTGGAAATAAAATAAAATCAGAAAACTGAGACTAATAACATATTTTAGCCTTCCATAATTATGTTAATATTTTAATTCACTTTATAGCTCCCAGCCACAGAAATCCGTCTTGTTTTTGAGAGCTGTAAACCAAGAGGAAATAGCAAACCGTTATGACGTCATGCCCATCGGAAGTAGTTTGTTGTTGTAAATTATTGCAGTATTCATCCTAAAGCCTTCGACACATTTTGCTGTTGGCAGGTGCTTGTGTGTGAGCTGTGTTTTGTTGCTGTAAATGACGCTTCTCTTCGCAAATTAAGTTTTATTTTTTTTCCTCATTTATGTTTTATTGCTGCAGTATTATATTGCCATGACAGGCTAAAGTGGAATTCTTTATCAGATTATGAGCGCTTACCAGTCAAAACTACTAAAATTTAACTGAAGACTTAAACAATGAAAAACTCCCAGAATTCTTTAAAATTCCTGTGTTTTTCCCGATTTTCTCCTGGATGAAAAAAGTCCTGGATTTTTCCTGGTTGTCCCAGAATGTATACACCCTGGATTTGTAGTTTCCGAAATAACAGGCAACAATATTTTTTTAAACTGTGCAGTCATCATGTTGCCGCATGCGTTTTATATACTGAAAATTAAAGTAAATTATGACAGCCTTTCCACAATTACTGACTATGTTTGAAGTCTGTCACAAATCCATACCTTCTGCATCCTAATACACATACAATGTATCCATATACAATGAAGACAGCCACAAAGGTTTCAGAAATGAAATTCCATAAAACAAAATTTTCATGGTGGAACGAGAAAGATCCCCACTCAAGCTTGGAAGTACCAAAAGTATTATGGAAAACAGTGCTGATCAAAACTAACTTACCAGAGGAATCCTTTTCCTTTCCATCAGGCATACTTTCCAGCTCCTCTTCTTTGACAGCCATGTTGCGACGTAGCCAAGTTGTTTGCTCCAGACAAGCTCCTGCTATCTGAGCACATGACTCTATAAGCTGTGCACAAAGATAAAAAAATATAATAACTGTATGACATGTACGGAACACTTATTAACCCAATACTGAAGCTTGAACATAACAAAAGTTTTACCAAGAATCTGAATCTGATTTCACAATTGTCTGAATTTTTCACCAGGTATTCAGGGTAAATCTTTGAAGCTGAAGGTGAGGCAATACCAGACCATGTAGAAGATGGTTATGTAAAACAAATTAAAAAAAGAGACATTATTTATACACTGACAAATATTTATAAAGCATATGGTTACATGACCAACTCAATTTACCGAGTTAATCACTGCCCACAAAACTTACAATGAAAATATAAAAGAAAACAAATTTCATTAAGAAGTTAATAATACTGGTGATATAAAGCAACATTTCACAGCACACACATATCAATTCCAAACTATATTCTTGTTTCATAATCAAATCATTCTAGACCTCTTTTTGAATGCACCTGCATCTGATACCTACTTCCCATCTTAATTAGGATAAATTTACATTATGTTCATTCAGCACATCCCCCTCTTCCTCAAGAAACTTTTCATATTACTGAATCTTATGTAAACTAATGGAAAATTCAAGATGGTACAAACATATCTACAGAAGGAAAGATCACTATGCAGTGAAAAGAGGAGATTTGGCAACAGAAAAGCATGTAAAACAGCAAAGTACTGACTGAAATTTCAGACCACTATCTTTGTAAGGGAGCTCCAACTCGGTGAGTGGAGGTATTGAGAAAAATGTGTGGAGCTGTGTGGCTGAGCAACAGCATGGATGGAGGTTAGGCAGGATTACAGATGTAAAAATTACTTCAAACAGACAAAAAACTGAATCATGAAGGCAATAGACTACTTAGCAACAAATAGAACCAAACTTTGCAGATCAGTTAACAAAGATGAGGGTTTAGGTGACAGCACCAATGAATATAGGTGTTACGAGAAATTTTAAGAAGGTAGGGAAACATTTCTCCTTAGGAAAAGTGGCAGGATACAGTAACAGGTGGACAACACAAGAGGAAGACAGACAATGGAGACAGTACAACATAATAACAAGTCCAGTGAGCGAACAAAGATTGAATGTTAAGGCATAGCGAATTCAGAGCCAAGACAACAATGAGTAGTGAGACCAGTACTGTGGCACAGAGATGCACAACTGATTGTGGAGCTGCTGTGCTGCCAGCTTTAAAGGGAAGCCCTGGGTGCAAATAGGCTGGCCCGGTGTGTGTGTGTGTGTGTGTGTGTGTGTGTGTGTGTTGCAGCTGCACTCACAGTGGCAAACGCATTACCCACAGGTGCAACCATGTTGCCTAGCAGTTGTAATCAATGTCCAGAAGTCCTTCAAACTCACTGGGCTGAGATACCAAATTCCTTCCCCTTGAAATGGGCACATAGGGCCAGAAGTGACCTGCACAAAGCTGTTGGAGGCCAATAGGTGACTCAAGTTGAGGCCTGGCATAGAAGCCCGCAGGCAGAAAGGAAAAGCTGGGGTGCCTGGTTACATGCAAGGGTCCAGCGGCATGGTTAATGATGGTGTGGGTGATGATGGCTCAGAGGGTGGAGGCGAAGGCCCAAGAATGGAAGTTGTAAAAGTGTGGGTGTGGGAACAGCTTAGGTGGGTGTTCCAGGACTGACCTGTGTCAGCAGCGGTGGTAAAGCTGGTAGGCTTGGATGGAGCTGGTTAGCATGTTGATGCTCTAAACTTATCAGAGTGTCCACCATCGTACGGCACCGCCCTTGGATGGCAACCACCACGACCACCATCTATGAAGATCACCCCATATGAGTGTGCTCACGTAACTGAGCACGGCAGAAAGCACCTGCCGTTGTGGATCCAAGGCCCTGTGGCCTGTGGGCCCAGGGGTTTGAGGACAAAATGTGGCTTCTGCCCAAGAAGGAGCTCTGCTGAGCTATGGTCATGGCAGGACTGGTACTATCCTTGATGTTACTGGAGATGTAGAACTGTTCAAAAGCTGCAACGAATTGGGGTCTACTGTCTGACACTGTGGGGCAGCGAATCCTCTGTCTTGAATTTGGACAAGAGAATTGAGAGTGGCATCGGTGGTGGTGGGCACCATGCTGACAACATATGGGTGGTCAGAATGATGACATATAGGTAGTTATAATAAGTGTCCACAACAATGAGCCACACAGGAGTCAACTAAGTCCAGATGAATGCTGTCCAAGAGGTGATGGGGGGGGGACGGACCAGGGGGGCAAGAGACTGAGATGGAGCAGGTTGGTGCTGGGAACAAGTGGAATGTCTGAGCACACAGGTCTTCATATCTCTGTTAGTCCCGGCCAGTACACTTGTCACCTTGCAAGGGTTTTCATCTGCAGCATACGCAAACACCCTTGATGGAGTAGTTGCAGAGCCTGGGGGGACACATTAGGTGGGATGATGACACACTGGGTAGCCGCTCCGTGTTATGCAGGAGAACATCATCAGAGACAACTGACAAACAGTGGAAGAGGTGAGCCCAGGCCCAAAGTTCTGGATCAGCAGACATGGAAAAAGAAGTGCGCCACCCTTGGAGCACATAGTGTATGACATGCTGCAAGACAGGCTCGCTTTGCAGCTGTGTAGGTAGCTGTAATGGGAAACCCATCCCAGGAGTGCAATCTAGATGAAAACAGGATATTTTCTGTTGGTCAAATGATGGGTTGCACCCCACAAGCAGAGGAGAAAGGACAGCCGCATTTGTGTGTTGTGCAGTGGGCTCATATTTAATGTCATAAATGTAAGACATGAGGAAGAGCACCCAGCACTGGAGTCATCATGCAGTTTGCTCCAGAAGCCGAGAGTGAGGCCCAGAAAGAGCTATTAGAGGCTTGTGATTCATAATGAGGGTGAACTTGGTTCCAAATAAGTAAACATGGAGGTTCTTAATGACACTCCAGATGTGTGAAAGCATGCTCACAGGCAGCTGTCCACCTGTACTGAATGCCCTTCTTCACAGCTGGCTGAGGAGATGCACAATGTGAGCCTCTTGTGGAAGGAAATGATAATTCACCTTTCCCAAAAAATTCTGCAGCTCCTGTAAGTTTTGGGGCAGAGTAGATAAGTAATGTCAGAAATGTTGCAGTCAGGGGAGTGGATCCTGTCTTTTTTGAACAAATGATCAAAGTATTCCACTTGCTCCTGAAAAAACTGACATCTTGTGCCCTGCATAACGTAACATAGTAAAGGGAGTGCGGAGGTTGTGCAGGTGGTCCTCATGTATAGTGCTAGTGGCAATTAAGTCATCAAGATAGATAGTAGAAGCAGGAATGGACAAAGTTAACTGTTCCAGATACCTCCTGGCTGTCGCATCTGACTGTCCTGATAGTTGATGACAGACAGTAATGTGGAAATGTCCATCTTTTCCAAAGTGAGTACAGTGTGCCCAGTGATCTGGACAGCCCACACGCCGATGTGCTGTGAAGCAATCAGGACATGGCATGTGACACAACTACTTAAATCAATGGGGTGTTACAACCTCCTCCGCAAAGGCCATGAAGACCTGCAAAATTGATGAATCATGATGCCGCCAGCAGGAAACAGACTTGTGAGAATTCCGCCCCCAAGGCAATCACTGGACCACTGTCCCCTGGGTTCAAGCCATGAGGCATTAGTTAGGTGCCTTTGTGATCTCAGTAGAGTGTGCGGTTTTCAAAATATCGTCTAAGGAAGTGAGTCCAGTTTGAGGGCTACAGTGTGAAATTCCAGACTGGGACCCAATTGGATCACATCTTGGACCAGAGAATCTGGGTATGAAGTTTTGCAAGCTGGGTTTGTACAAGTGAAATTGCAACATCAACTCAACTCTTCCAAATCCATCACCCATGAGTGGTACGACTGACCATGGTGCTTATGGTATTGATGGAACTCGAGGTCTGATATAACCACATTGAATCATACTGAATAATAATTGGAGAGCAATGAACACATTTCCTCAAACATGAGTGCAACCGGGTTTGAACACGGAGCCAACTTCTTTAGCAAGAAATACGTCCCCGAGGAAGCCCAAGAAAGGAAGGGCAACTGTTGGAGGGCACCATCCAAACCGAAAAGCAACTAAGTGCTGTTTCAGCCACTGCAAATACATGTCCCAATCATCCTTTGTGTAGTCAAATGGTGGAAATGCATGGACGGCACTTCACCCAGGAAGTGATGACAGCCGGGATGTGTTGGGAACCCCGAATCTGTAAGTGATCAAACAAAAGTTGAAATTGTTGTTGGAATTGCTGTTGCTATTCCATGAGCTGCACGAGTTTGGTGTCCATGGAAAACCACTAACCTTTTTACCTTACCATCAATTATAGTAACCAGAATCAGACATAACATGGAATGACTCAAGAACCAGCAGAGGTAGCCTGATTAGCCGAGAGCATTTACTGTAAGCCACCAGAGAGTAACAGGTGGGCAACATGAGAGAAATGCAAACAACACAGATGGCAGAAGAGAATAACAACTCAAGTGAGCACACCAAGATTGAAAACTAAGGTGCAGCAAATTCAGAATGAAGCCAACAATGTGAAGTTACATCAACCCTGTAGCGAAGAGAAATAACTGACTGCAGAGCTGCTGGTGTGCCAGCTTTAAAGGGAAGCCACAGATGTCAGTATACTGGCATGGTGGGCGTGTCTTACGGCAGCACTAGCAGTGGCAACAGCAATAACAGCAGACGCAGCCACAGCTGCACCACTTAGCAGCAAGCCTTCAAACTAGCTTCGCTGGTATAGGGTGTATACATGGACGAAGAAAAAAAATTCCCGGATTTTTTCAGGATTTCCTGGTTAAAAATACACTTTCTCTCCTTTTTCTCTGTTAAGGAACAGTATACTTTTCCTCGGGACTGTAAAACTTATGTGGTTTTATACAAAGGCGTAGAATTTCCCAAAACTATAGAAAACGAAACTCAGGGGAAAAAAAACGTTTTGGAAAGATATCTGATGTGCAGCAACATGTACACTGCATATTTTCGTATTACGAAAGTATAAATTAGAATTCCATCAAACACCACCTGTTACTTTCCGAAGGATTGAAATCGAGATTACGATGCGCTTTTGTAAGCCAGTTATAGCTCATGTCAAGCGATCTCACCAGCCGATGACAGCGGATATTCAAAGCATAGGACACGTAATGTAGTCTGCCAATAGCAACATCATTGTTAAGTAGCGCAAACACACAAATAGGAAAAGGTAATGGTTTAAATTAATATACATAGTGTTGCTACAACAAAAGAAAAGCTTTTACGTATAATATTGGTCTCTAATAAGTTACAAGAGAAGCTAAGCTTTCACACATAATGTCACTCTTTTTTGCACGTGTTACACTTTAGTATACATCACACAAATGCGCCAGTAAAATTTTTAACTCGACATAAATGTCTGATCTTCTGGGCTCTAAAATATTCTAAATGGTCATCCTCAAAGATTTGATTTTTGAATGGGAGTGAAACGCTCTGTGATTTAAGAAACTCATCGGACATTTGCGCACAGAGTTCATCTTGTGTAAAACGAAATTTACTTTACTTGAAAGTAATGCTTTTCAAACAACGACTTGGAATATTTTCCCGTGACCTGTTAGAAATAGAATCGTTTCAGCAGTTGCATCAGATGACAGGCATCACCACGCTTGCACAGCTACGATGACGCAAGAAGCCCGCACGTTCGTACGTGTAAAACATTAGAAGATCTTACATTATGTCATAAAAGAAACAAGACATTAGAGGATATTCCAAGAGCATGGGAATTTTGTGAACCATACTAAAATGCATAATCTGGCTTAAATGTACATGTGTATGTCCAGATTCAGATGTAAATTTTCTTGGAGTACCAGTACCATATTATCTCATGTTTGGTTCTTTATTATGGCATAATAATCATACGTGCTAAAGATGAAAATGTGAACTTGAAATGCAGCGAGTAGTTGAAACTAGCCAATTGTGTGGAATTAAACACTTCACTTCAAATAAATCGACTGCCTCAGCAGAAAAGATTAATAAAAGTCAAATTTCTTTAACAAATCGACAAAAATAACTTCATTGTTCTGCAAGGTGATTAATGCTTGACTGTCAGAAAGGTGGAAACAAAATAAAATTTGAAACTAATAACACGTTTTAGCCTTCAATAAGTATGTGAATGTATTTTAATTCACTTGATAGCTCCTGGCCACAGAAATCCGATTTGTTTTCATTTCACATGAGAGCAATAAACAAAGAGGAAACAGCAAAATCACTGAACATAAACACAGGTCACGTGGAGACTACCACCTACCCACTACAACTCAGACTGCACTGTGCATCAGGCCCGGATCTACGATATTTCCGAACCAGGGCAATGTTAGGTAATGGCGCGCCCCCTCCCTTGAGTGTTTGAGGTAGGTGCCAGAAATTTGAAAATATTGGACTTTTCAAAATATCTTCATTTTGTAGCACACGTCTTTCTAAAGAGTCTGATACATGAAACAAATATGTTTGAAGGAACGTAAGACATGTTATTTGATCTTAAGTGTGCGAAGTACAGTGTCACGCCTCTTCACACAGGATTCTTCCATCGCACATCTCTGTATTTCGCTCTGTGGAATTCAAACGTGTAATATTTTGTAATGGGTGCCATCGAACTATATTCAGGCCAGTGGAAATTAAAATGACCTGTGGTGCCTCTCCTACTTACAGTCGGCCAGTTTGACATCCTGTCCCTCTTTAAAAAAAATCTTGCAATTAATACTGGCAGAACCGGCAGAACAAGAACTCTTCAGAAAATTTGCAGTCTTTACTGCCTATTAACTTGCTGTTTTGTGTGACATAAAATTAAATATATGATACATAAAATGAGGAAAATAAGGTCTTTAAATATGTCTGCTTGTGTCTGTATGTGTAGATGGATATGTGCGTGTGTGCGAGTGTATACCTGCGAGTGTATACCTGTCCTTTTTTCCCCCTAAGGTAAGTCTTTCCGCTCCCGGGATTGGAATGACTCCTTACCCTCTCCTTTAAAACCCACTTCCTTTCGTCTTCCCCTCTCCTTCCCTCTTTCCTGATGAGGCAACAGTTTGTTGCGAAAGCTTGAATTTTGTGTGTATGTTTGTGTTTGTTTGTGTGTCTATCGACCTGCCAGCACTTTTGTTCAGTAAGTCACCTCATCTTTGTTTTTATACATAAAATGAGTAAAGACAAGAGACAAGCAAGACAGTATACATTTTTCAATCGTTAAGTCCTAGCTTTTTTTCTCTCTGATCTTGCCACAGCTTTATATGGCGTACTTTCCTTTCTGGGAAAGAATCTACTACCTCGTCAAAGTTCGTCAATGTTTTGCTATATGAAAAAATGAAATGTCGTAGTCAAATACTAGAAAAGCTGTTCCCCTCTCTCCTCCCCGATGAAGGAACATTTGTTCCGAAAGCTAGGAACGTAAATTTTCAGTTCTGTTTTATGTGTATCTATCGGCTGTACTGAGCTGAGGTAAGTACTGGCCAGCCCCTCTATCTCTTTGTTAGTATTTGTAATACAAATAGTACCGAAGACTGGTGTGGTTTCTCGATCTGATTAAGTCTATTTTGTCACTGTCTGAAAAGATAAAACGAAATAGGCCAGCGTAATATTGAAGCAATTGTTACACACACCAAATAAACGCGACTGTTTTGGCATAAATGGTCATTTTTATAACATGACAGAATATAATTCACGAAGTACCAATATCAAATGTCTATTAGACCTACTATAAGCAAAAGGCTTTATGTTAGGAAACAGTTTCACATTTAATTAATGCACACCAGTTTCTCAAGCAAGAGATCAAAAAGTAATATTACGAAATATTTATATAAGTTTGGAACTGACTTATTCTTCTACAATTTGTGTGATGTCCCCGTTTCTTCTCCCTCCTTGTTCTAACAAACAATCTCGTCATCACCAATTCTGTAGCTATTCCTGCCACTGTCAGAATTTGTTCGCCGATTAACTTCACTACCTCTGCCAGAATCACTAGTTTAGTTATCCCGCCATTATTCTCCAGTTAGGTGTTATTACATGTTTGTACAACGCATTTTCCGCACTACTCCCAGAATAGAACAGTAGTGGCTGCTAGCTGGGGACTGTATAACTGGCCCTTAGTAGTGTAGCCGTATGGCCAAAAATTTTCTGTCAAAAATTCATTTTCTTGGATACACGGAGAAGACAATTCGTAATCTTTGTTGCCTTTTATTCCTGTTAGTCGTTTATTTCTGCTCTGGCAATCTGAATCAATGGAATTTGCTAATAATTATAACAACGCTGATCATTTGCAAACCCAGTCAACCACATAAACAGAGACTGTCATTCGCCCTTTCGGATTTATTCACTCAGCTTGTATAGGCTCGCCCCCTTTTGTATGCAGGAAAGTTTATTTCTAGATGCAATGGGGATTCTCCTGGCAGAGACATCATGTAGACGATGCACGCATTCAAAAATATACTTACGATTCATTCAGAAATCAACTTAGAATTTGAACAAAAATGTCCAAAAATCAACAGGGATGGATTCAAAATCGTATGAGTAATTGATAGACCAATGTGTGCTGGATGCTAGGTGCTTTATGAAACAAGGTCTTTTTCCTCAATAATATGAATTGTATGATTCTTTTCTATATTCCAACCACTACTTTAACCGCATTTCTAGAATATGAAAAGAAATACAAGTATTCTACTGAAATCACATAGAGAAATTCAATTCATACTACTAATAAATGACAAACCTTTGCTGTGATGTCTTGCAAATCCCTAAGCTCTTTTTTCTCTGAAAGTGGAGGTGTCTTCTGCACAAACTCGTTCAGTATAGCAAGCATCAAGAACTGAGCTGGTGGTGAGAGTGTCAAGCCATCACGCAGAAGTCCTATTAAAGAACTCCAGCTCTCAGTGAGTTGAGAACCAGAAGTTGTTTGCATATAGCAGTAAAACAACTCCAGAACACTAACTTCTATACAAGCCTCCTATAATAAGAGAAAAATGTATGTAAAGTACTTTGAAATAGAGTATATACACTTATTTTTTCCCGTCCATTATTTTCTTACACAATCACAATTACATACACATCATTTTAAAAAAAAGAGCCCATCATTGTAAAATTTATGTCTTATTTTTGTATTTTTGTCTATATTTAGTGATAGTTCACATGCACATAAATAAAATGTACAAATTAGTTTTAAAATCTGCCAATTTTCAAGACAACTAACTAGTAACAAAGTATATACAATATTAGACACTCTAGTTGACCATCTGTTAGATATGGAATTAAGCACCTCAGCTTCTAACATTTTTCTTCATTGTTCTTAGGTCCACACAAATCTCAACAAATTTTCTGGGGCATATGTACTACATTATTGCTTCATTTACGATTTTATGATGACAGTGGTTTCTGCTCTTCTAGGACTAGTCTGCCTGTACTCCTGTGCTCTGTCAAATGAAGCCCCTTAATTTTACAAGGGAAGGTCAGCTACTAATAGCAAGAAGCAATACGAGTAGAATCGATGCATATGATACGAGTTGACCCAGCAAGATTACCTCTCTGACTTCAGGCAGCAACGCGTAATTTGTCAAACAGTTCCAGAATCATGCTTAGCCATCCCTTTATACACTAGTAGGCATTAAAATTGCAACATCAGAAAGGATAACAAGTGATGAAAGATAACACTATCAAAGACTGGTCACAGCCACCAGCTTTAAGATGCCAGGAATCCAAGCCTGGTGTCCAAAGTATCACCTATATGAACTAGACTAACCAGTATCACCATACAACGTGATCGGTCCATATGATGATGACAAATGCAATATGGGACTCCTCCACACATGGATATGTCCACTGTGATGCTATACATAGAACTGGGACTCAGCTGAAAAGATGACAAAATGCCATTCCTGTTTCCAATTCGGTTATTAGGTACATCGCTATCTCTGCTGCCACATCAAGGCAAGCCACAACAATGGTGCTGAAAGTCCAAGAAGCCATAGCCTTGATACTTGCAAATTACAATACTTGTTAGTAGATATTTCTCCTTTTTACACAAGGCACAATAATCCGCTCAAAATTTACTAATATTCCAATGTGACAGGATGAAAAGTAAAGGAAAGGTGACCTCTCACCGATAACAGATCAATGCATGGACCACAGAAACACATAACAGCATTTGCACTAGCTTTTGAGCAATAGCTCTTTTTCTAAAACAGGTACACACATTAACACACATATACACCCAAATCCACACTCCTGTGGTCACTGCAGAGACTGATTATCGATATTTGATTACGGAAAGCAGATGCCTCCGCAGATAGTGGTGGGAAGCAGATAGGGAAGGATGCAGGGAAGGAGTAGTGGGAAAGAGGCAGGTCTCTGGACAGATGACTCTGCAGCTGCACAAGATGAAAATACTACAGAGGGTAGAGCAAAAAGAGATGCAGGAAGAGCAATAGGAGGGGGGGGGGGGGGAGTAGGAGGGAGGGGAAAATGGAGGTGGGAAACAGATGAAAAGACAGAGAGGGAGAGGAGAAAGAAGGGAAAAGGGTTGAAAAGGCAGAAGGAGGTGGAGGGGAGAAGGAGCGTGAGAGGGAATGCTCACATTGAGGGAGGGGGAGGGGGAGGGGAGAAGAGTGGTGAGAGAAGGCAGAGCACGATCTGGATGGAGGAGGAGTAGTCTGAACAGAAGAAGTAGGGAAAAATTAGATAAGGCAGTGGGAACACGTTCATGGAGGTTTAGGCCAGTGGGATTGAGAGAGTGCGGGATTTACTGGAGAGACAATTCCCATCTGCATAGAGTAACCAAATGAAGTCAGTTGTGTTGCAGCATGCAGCATGTTCAGCAACTGGATGGCCAAATTTGCGGTTTGGACAGTTTCATGCGAGCAGACAATCTGTTACTTGTCATGTTAACACAGAATGTCATACATGTTCAGCAACTGGATGGTCAAATTTGCAGTTTGGACAGTTTGGGAGTGGCCATTCACGCAAGCAGACAATTTGTTACTTGTCATGTTAACACAGAATGATATGAGGGTGGTTTGAAAAGTTCTCAGAATCACCACGAGAGGTCAGCGCTAGCGCAACGAGTTGTTCATGTGATATTCATTGGACTGTTTCCTGCAAACACGCGCCACGTCACTGCTCTTGGAAGAGAGCTGTGGTGGTGACGTGGCTCATTGTTGTTCCCATGCAGTGATTTGCGAAGATGGGGGGAAAAAAAAAAAAAAAAAATCGAGATTCAAGCAGTGATCAAGTACTTCGTAAAGACATGTATGAAAGCAAAGGTCATTCATGCTGATTTCCAGAATATGCTGGGGGACTCTCTTCCTTCATATTCAACTGTTGCCAAGAGGACAAATGAATTTAAATTTGGTCGGGAGAGCTTAGATGATGAACCGCATAGTGGTCGGCCAAGATGTGTCACTACTCCAGAAATCATTGCAGAAGTGCACAAAACGGTCATGGAGGACCGCCGACTGAAAGTGCGTGAAATTGCTCACGCTTGCCAGATGTCATCTGAAAGGGTATTTCACATTTCAACTGAAGAATTAGAAATGAAAAAATTATCTGCAAGAGGGGAGCCACGACTCTTGACGCGCACCCACACACATGGGCCATCGCCATGGGAAAATTACACTAACTAAAGTTTGAATTGTTGCCACACCTGCCTTATTCACCAGATTTGGCTTTGTCAGGCTTCCATCTCTTCCCAAAACTGAAAATTTTTCTCGGTAGATGAAGATTCACTTCAAACGAAAAATTGATTGCCAGAGTTGACAACTATTTTGCAAGCCTGGAGGAAACTCATTTTCAAGATGGGATCAAGACACTGGAACACCACTGGACCAAGTGCATTAATCTACAAGGAGACTACATTGAAAAACAAAAAAGATTCACTGATGTAAGTACTTTTTTCCCATTCCGTTCTGAGAACTTTTCAAATCACCACCGTATATAACAATTCTGCTTTCACATGTGGGCCTGCTTCTTATTGGGTAGATATTCCAGTGACTGGAATGCAGTAGGAGGTGGTGGATGGGTGTAAGGGACAGGTCTTACACCTAGGATAACCTCAAGGCAATGACCCATGGGGTGCAAGATTTTCAGCAGGATTGGAAAAGAGATGGAAAAGGATATTCTGTAGGTTGGGTCGGTGACAGAACACTACTTTGGGGGATGTGGCCAAGATTTTTGGTAGAATGTCCCCTATCTCGGGGTATGACGAGAGGTAGTAAAGCCTTGGTGGAGGATGTGGTTGAGCTTCTCAAGGCCATGGTGATATTGGGTTATAAGATGAGTGCTTGTCGGTGGCTGCTTAATAGATTACTTGCAGCAGGGGGGATATGTCACAAGAGATTTATTTATGGATGAGATGACAGGCAATTCCCCCCCCCCCCCCCCCCCAAATACACTCTCTCTCAATCTCTCTCTCTCTCTCTCTCTCTCTCTCTCTCTCTCTCTCTCTCTCTCTCTCTCTCCCCTCCCTCTCTTTTCAACCCCTCTGCCTTCTTTCTTCCCTTCCATTTCATTTCATTCTGCCTCTTCATCTTTACCTTTCTCTCTTTTTTTCTCCTTTGCTCTTCCTGCATCTCTTTTTGATCTACTCTCTGTACACTCTTTTGTTCCTGCTGCGCAGCCACTGAGTCATCTGTCCAAAAACCTGCCTGTTTCTGTTACCCCATCTTTGCGCCTTCCCTATCCCCTCCCAATCTCTATCAGCTCAGGCAACTGCTTTCAATAACTGAGTATCAATAATCATTCTTCCATGATTTTTAATTGAGAAAAGTGCTATGTAAAAGATGTAGAATGCATTACTGATATCTACTTTGTGAAGCTGCACTGAAATGTTTATCATTTGCATATCCAAGTATCTAGGACACTTCATGCATATTTAACATTTGTTGTATGCCACCTTCGTGGTATTGCCATTTTTAATGTCCAGCAATGAAATACTACGATACAAATAGTGTTGACTGAGGCTGACTTGGTAAACATTCATAGGTATCAGTTTGGACTGCCAGGAGATGTGGTTTCGTTAGACAAAACCTGTACATAAAAAAGGAACAGTTAATTAGTGTCCGTAAAGGTAATGGAACTTGGATCTCATTTGGTAAAAATTCCAGTTCTCACAAGTAAGAGGCAGAGCATTGTTTTTCACATTGAATCAAGATGTATTGGACACCTACTCACTCAACACAGTAGTCCTTTGTGAAATTACTATTGGCAAGTTTCACCTGATACTAATCAAAGAAATAAAAAGTACAACAAATAAAAAGGAAAGAGTGAAAGTGGCTAATCCATCTACATCAATGAAGAAATTCATTTCCAGAGAATGTATTTAGTGTGCTTTCTAAAAACTGAGACACAAAATAAATGCATAAGAACTAAAATGCTTCTGCCACCCGCAAACACGGGTGGGGGGATGGGTACAGGTATTTTATTCATTACAGAATTCTAACAAATTTCTAGCAATCTTTGGCTGTGAATCTATTGTAGATTGCCAAGCATTACAGAAAATACTGTTACTTTAGTACTCTGTACGTATCTTGGGCTTTCTTAGTTGTCATACTTTTCATTGGAAATTATGTTGATTCCTTGGTGTGGTGGCAGTTTCAGCACTGGTCTGTAAGCAATATGGGTGTGAATCTACACAGAATCATGCTTCAATCTTTAATTCTCAATTCACAGTACAGCTCTTATTGCCTCAAAACCTGCAAATTCCCAGGACAACATATACTTTATAGGAAAGACATTGTGAATAACACCTTCAGTTGCTGAATCAAGTAACTTTATTCAGCACCAATTTCAGTCTCCATGACTGTCTTTTGATGCAAAACTTGAAATTCATAACTGTGTGTCAATAGTATACCACTGTTTTCACTGGTTACAAACCATTAGTCAGCTCTCATATACTCAAATCTAATAACCTAACTGTAAAACCCACATAAAAGTTGAAATCCATATTTTAATTCTTGGTGGACAAGATTCTTTACACACCTTAGCCAATTTTAGATTAGCTCCAAACTATACAAACCAACCACAAGAAATAATTTTATGATGCACGGAATTCCTGTTTATCTATTTTTATTTGAACCACACACTTGCCCCCCCCCCCCTCCCCCCACCCCACATCACCAACATACAACACATAAAATTTCGATAATGTCAAGCTGCGTGCAATTTCCCCATCCTGTTTACAGTTCCTATCTTGCTGTCTTAATAGTAAAAACAGTTATGTAGAGAAACAATAAAAGGAATGTCACAGCACACAGAATTAATTTGTTAATTGCACTGAGGAAGCAATGGAAGTCCTATAATAATAATGATAATGATAACAGTCAATCTGTGCCATGTACAGAAACAATAGCTAGAATTTCAAGACATGTCACATATATTATAAAACATGGGCTGTTTATAGAATATGCTTTCATGTCTGTATGTTATCAGAACACTTAGAACATTTACTTTCTGACATCATTACACACACCTAAATATGATCTCACCTTCTTAAATCCTTCAATGGGTGGGGGCTGCTTCACTACCTGGTGTACAGTCTGCACCAATGTATCCATAGGCATAACACGTATCGCTGATATTAGATACACCAGCACTTGCTGGCTTTGGGTTGCCACTGGAACAGCCTTAAAGGATGGAAGAGGTCTACTCAGAATCAGAAAGCACATCACAACTTCTTACACCTGTGTGTCAATACAAGGACATTCAAGTATATTTAAAAAAACTGGATTAGCTTTAAGATAACAAATCAATAAAACTACGAGGAATTCTTTTCACGCATCAGTATATTTCAACTACGTGAAGTGCAGGGCTACGTGTAAATGTTTTTTCAGAAGCACTTTTAGCCAAAAAGTCTCTTTATCTTACAGTGAGTTGCTGAAATAAATCTGAAAAAGGAGGGGATAATTATTCTATATTCTGTCCAAGGAGAGTGGATTTTCCACATGAGATGAGCACAAAATCAGAGTCAATTATTAGTGGCCAAAAAATATGTATATAAAATAAAATAAAAAAAATAAAAAAAAATAAAAATAATACCTTGTTGTACACCAAATTCTGCCTGAAACATGCGGGGTGTATTGTTTCTCATCCCCAGTATCACATGAGAGCATATGACTTTCATGATATTTATTCAGGTTGTGCAAACATCTGCATAAATGGGTGCTATGCACAAAGAAAACAAACAAATTTACATTCTTGAAGAATGGCATCACAAAACCACAAAAAGGTGCTGTAATGACTGTTCACATATTGACAATCAGTTCCAGTCAATCAACCACCTCCATATCATGAATATCAATACATCAGGTTAAAGGAGGATTGCTTGATGCCAGGCATACAATTATTATTAGTTGCAGCATATGTAATATAAGTAACAATGCTGCAACAGATAATAATTATGTGCCTAACATAAAGGAACCGTCCTTTAACATGTTGTGATGATATTCATGACTTGAAAATGGTCGATTGACCAAAACTAGCTGTCAAAAATATTAATACACACTACGGCAGCTTCTGGTGGTTTTGTCATGCCTTTCTTTGGGTACACTGAACTGTGCAGCACAGTTTACTGAAAATTTACATCCCTTTGTGTCAGAAAAATTAAAGTGAATTCTGGGCACAATGGTCGTGTTTTTTAATGAAAAATAAATAAATAATAAAAAAAGCCCTCTCACAATCCACCTACTACCAAAACTGAAAACATTCTTACATTAGGAGTGAAAGAAGCAGACGACTGCATTTCCACTCAACAAAGCAATCATCAAGCCTTGCTTATAATTATGGTATTATCTAGAACTTTGCAATCAGATTTGCACAGGTTTTGTGTAGTGTTTTTTACATGGCCTTTATGATTTTCAGTTTCTGTTTGATACAATTTCTGCTAGTTGGAAAATTGCTACAAAAACTTATGCCACCTCACAATAATGAGAGTAAAGTACGTTTCTTAAACATTTTTTGCTCAACATTCAGCAAAAATTTTCTGCATAATAACATATTGTATGTAATTTTTAGAGTTTTGTACTTTCATCAGTAAATACTGAACCCTTGTAGGGAAATCTATCAGTCTGACCAACTGTTAAGAACATCCTTTTTTCAGAAACGGGTACACATATCAAGTTTAAATTTATGCCACATACTTTAAGTCTATGGTCCCTTAGCAGTGGAAAAAACTACTTACGCTTCTAAATAAATAGAATCAGAAGTAATGGCCATTTATGTGACATATTATGATAGTCGCAAAATCACCCACCAAAAGCTATAGTGTACTTCCCACAGACCTAGAATCACGAAATTTGGCAAGAAACAAGGTTTCACAGTACAAGTAAAACCTGTAAACTGTTGATTTGTAATTATATCAAACAAAAAATATTTCTTTTTTTCATTTGTTATCTGACTTCAAACTTATAAGGAGTGATCAAAAATTTCTCTTCAGAGGCCGTACAGCCCAGAATTGGTATGCCAATAACACACAGTTTCAGTGAGCACTGAGGCAATCATCCTTCTGACATACCAGGTTGATGGCAGTTGTTTGATAAAACACCTTGTCGTGCTGTATGAAGAAATCCGTAACTGCCTGCTGCACATTCTCGTCTGAGGATACACATCTATTTATTACAAAAATTGTATTTTTGTGTTGAGACTCGTTGGTTCTGCCAACTCACAAGCAAATTGTCATGTTCCAGCCTAACCTAGGCCTTGACCTACGAGGGCTGTTCAATAAAGAATAATCATAATTTTTTTTATGGCCATAATTTCTTGCACTAAAATTTAATCTTATGATATTCTGTTAGCTTAATGTGCAACAAACATGCCGTAGTAGTTTCATTGTTGGGACTCCTGGTTCCCACCTGTGAGAGGCAGGCAAGGTCAGACATGTTCAGTATTGCCTACCGATGCAATGGAGATAACATGTGAGGAGCAGTATGCAGCTTTGAAATTCTGCTTTCGTCTCAACAAATCTTCAGCTGAGGCCTATACAATGTTGTAGGAGGCCTATAAAGAGTCTGTTCTTCCCTACAGCACAGCTTGAAGGTGGTTTAAAATGTTTAAAGAGAAGAGAGACTCAATTACAAAGGAAGGTAGACCTGGTGCTCCAGTAGCTGCTCTAAGGAAGAAAACATCAACACTGCTGCTCTCATTGTGAGAGAGTATCAACGAATTACCTTACGATCACTTTCTGAAATACTGAACATTTCATTTCACAGGGTGCCACCCACACATTAGTGATAGAAAAATTATACGACACATGTTTGTGTGTGATGGGTTCCAAGGCTGTTGATTCTCAAACAAAAGGACATTTGTGTACAGGTCTGCATGTAGTTAAAGTTGATGCTAGAGGAAGATCCGGAGTTTCTTTCAAATGTAATCACTGCTGTGAAACTTGGCTACATCATTTTGATCCTGAGAGCAAACAGCAAAGCTCAGTGTGGAAGTCTCCTTCATCACCAACCCCCCAAAAAGCAAAAGTGGTTGCTTCTGCTGGGAAAGTTATGGTCATTTCATTCTTTGATATTCATGGAATGGTTTTCAGCATGTTGTACCTACTCATACATCAGTAACTGGACAATACTACAGATACGCCCTGAAAAGATTGTAATTCCATATCAGACGCAAAAGACCACATTTCCGTGAGGCAGGCTAGATGCAGCATCACGATAATGCGCAACCACATATTGACAATGTTGTTGCTGAATATCTTGCAAAAATCAACGTGAAGTGCATCCCTCACCTGGATTTAGCCCCGGGTGTGACTTTTTTCTATTCCCTAACATGAAGAGGCTGCAGAGGATCAAGTAGGTAAAAAGACAAGGGCTAGTAGAAATCCTTGGGTAACACAAGAAATATTGAATTTAATTGATGAAAGGAGAAAATATAAAAACACAGTAAATGAAGCAGGCAAAAAGGAATACAAACGTCTCAAAAATGAGATTGACAGGAAGTGCAAAATGGCTACGCAGGGATGGCTACAGGACAAATATAAGGATGTAGAGGTTTATCTCACTAAGGGTAAGATAGATACTGCCTACAGAAAAATTAAAGAAACCTTTGGAGAAAAGAGAGCCACTTGTATGAATATCAAGAGCTCAGATGGAAACCCAGTTCTAAGCAAAGAAGGGAAAGCAGAAAGGTGGAAGGAGTATATAGACAGTCTATACAAGGGTGATGTACTTGAGGACAATATTATGGAAATTGAAGAGGATGTAGATGAGGATAAAATGGGAGATAAGATACTGTGTGAAGAGTTTGACAGAGCACTGAAAGACCTGAGTCTAAACAAGGCCCCGGGAGTAGACAACATTCCATTGGAACTACTGACGGCCTTGGGAGAGCCAGTCCTGACAAAACTCTACCATCTGGTGAGCAAGATGTATGAGACAGGTGAAATACCCTCAGACTTCAAGAAGAATATAATAATTCCAATCCCAAAGAAAGCAGGTGTTGACAGATGTGAAAATTACCAAACTATCAGTTTAATAAGCCACTGCTGCAAAATACTAACGCGAATTCTTTACAGACGAATGGAAAAACTGGTAGCAGCCGACCTCGGGGAAGATCAGTTTGGATTCCGCAGAAATGATGGAACACGTGAGGCAATACTGACCCTACGACTTATCTTAGAAAATAGATTTAGGAAAGGCAAACCTATGTTTTTAGCATTTGTAAACTTAGAGAAAGCTTTTGACAATGTTGACTGGAATACTCTCTTTCAAATTCTTAAGATGCCAGGGGTAAAATACAGGGAGCGAAAGGCTATTTACAATTTGTACAGAAACCAGATGGCAGTTATAAGAGTCAAGGGGCATGAAAGGAAAGCAGCGGTTGGGAAGGGAGTGAGACAGGGTTGTAGCCTATCCCCGATGTTATTCAATCTGTATATTGAGCAAGCAGTAAAGGAAACAAAAGAAAAATGTGGAGTAGGTATTAAAATCCATGGAGAAGAAATAAAAACTTTGAGGTTCGCCGATGACATTGTAATTCTGTCAGAGAGAGCAAAGGACTTGGAAGAGCGGTTGAATGGAATGGACAGTGTCATGAAAGGAGGATGTAAGATGAACATCAACAAAAGCAAAACGAGGATAATGGAATGTAGTCGAATAAAGTTGGGTGATGCTGAGGGAATTAGATCAGGAAATGAGACACTTAAAGTAGTAAAGGAGTTTTGCTATTTGGGGAGCAAAATAAATCATGATGGTCGAAGCAGAGAAGATATAAAATGTAGACTGGCAATGGAAAGGAAAGCATTTCTGAAGAAGAGAAATTTGTTAACATCGGGTATTGATTTAAGTGTCAGGAAGTCGTTTCTGAAAGTATTTGTGTGGAGTGTAGCCATGTATGGAAGTGAAACATGGACAATAAATGGTTTAGACAAGAAGAGAATAGAAGTTTTCGAAATGTGGGGCTACAGAAGAATGCTGAAGATTAGATGGGTAGATCACATAACTAATGAGGAGGTATTGAATAGAATTGGGGAGAAGAGGAGTTTGTGGCACAACTTGACTAGAAGAAGGGACCGGTTGGTAGGACATGTTCTGAGGCATCAAGGGATCACAAATTCAGCATTGGAGGGCAGTGTGGTGGGTAAAAATCGCAGAGGGAGACCAAGAGATGAATACACTAAGCAGATTCAGAAGGATGCAGGTTGCAGTAAGTACTGGGAGATGAAGAAGCTTGCACAGGATAGAGTAGCATGGAGAGCTGCATCAAACCAGTCTCAGGACTGAAGACAATGACAACAACCAAAACAACAACAACAACATGAATAAACACCTTCGTGGGAGGCATTATCAATCAGCAGCAGCAGTGGTGAAGGCTGCGGAGGTGATTTTGAAAGACCAGCATGTATTCGAAAACTGGCAGGAACACTGCCGCCACATCTCATGGTCTTTTTCCAAAGAAATACAAAAATATTAACTAATTATAACATATATAGTTACAGGGTGTTTCAAAAATGACCGGTATATTTGAAACGGCAATAAAAACTAAACGAGCAGCAATAGAAATACACCGTTTGTTGCAATATGCTTGGGACAACAGTACATTTTCAGGCGGACAAACTTTCGAAATTAAAGTAGTTACAATTTTCAACAACAGATGATGCTGCAAGTGATGTGAAAGATATAGAAGACAACGCAGTCTGTGGGTGCGCCATTCTGTACGTCGTCTTTCTGCTGTAAGCGTGTGCTGTTCACAACGTGCAAGTGTGCTGTAGATAACATGGTTTATTCCTTAGAACAGAGGATTTTTCTGGTGTTGGTATTCCACCGCCTAGAACACAGTGTTGTTGCAACAAGACGAAGTTTTCAACGGAGGTTTAATGTAACCAAAGGACCGAAAAGCGATACCATAAAGGATCTGTTTGAAAAATTTCAACGGACTGGGAACGTGACGGATGAACGTGCTGGAAAGGTAGGGGACCGCGTACGGCAACCACAGAGGGCAACGCGCAGCTAGTGCAGCAGGTGATCCAACAGCGGCCTCGGGTTTCCGTTCACCGTGTTGCAGCTACAGTCCAAATGACGCCAACGTCCACGTATTGTCTCATGCGCCAGAGTTTACACCTCTATCCATACAAAATTCAAACGCGGCAACCCCTCAGCGCCGCTACCATTGCTGCACGAGAGACATTCGCTAATGATATAGTGCACAGGATTGATGACGGCGATATGCATGTGGGCAGCATTTGGTTTACTGACGAAGCTTATTTTTACCTGGACGGCTTCGTCAATAAACGGAACTGGCGCATATGGGGAACCGAAAAGCCCCATGTTGCAGTCCCCTCGTCCCTGCATCCTCAAAAAGTACTGGTCTGGGCCGCCATTTCTTCCAAAGGAATCATTGGCCCATTTTTCAGATCCGAAACGATTACTGCATCACGCTATCTGGACATTCTTCGTGAATTTGTGGCGGTACAAACTGCCTTAGACGACACTGCGAACACCTCGTGGTTTATGCAAGATGGTGCCCGGCCACATCGCACGGCCGACGTCTTTAATTTCCTGAATGAATATTTCGATGATCGTGTGATTGCTTTGGGCTATCCGAAACATACAGGAGGCGGCGTGGATTGGCCTCCCTATTCGCCAGACATGAACCCCTGTGACTTCTTTCTGTGGGGACACTTGAAAGACCAGGTGTACCGCCAGAATCCAGAAACAATTGAACAGCTGAAGCAGTACATCTCATCTGCATGTGAAGCCATTCCGCCAGACACGTTGTCAAAGGTTTCGGGTAATTTCATTCAGAGACTACGCCATATTATTGCTATGCATGGTGGATATGTGGAAAATATCGAACTATAGAGTTTCCCAGACCGCAGCGCCATCTGTTGTTGAAAATTGTAACTACTGTAATTTCGAAAGTTTGTCTGCCTGAAAATGTACTGTTGTCCCAAGCATATTGCAACAAACGGTGTATTTCTATCGCTGCTCGTTTAGTTTTTATTGCCTTTTCAAATATACCGGTCATTTTTGACACACCCTGTAAGTTATTCTGGTACTCTCCACACTGAAAACAAATTAAATTGATCTGTATCTTTTGCTGAAATAAATCAATAAAATCAGTGTTTTGCACTGGCTACAATATACTGCCAACCAACAATTGGCTATGACCAATATCTACAAATTGCTGACATCAGCACACAATGCAAGAGCTATGGCACCAAAAGTGTACTTTAGCCTAACACATTAAATCTAGGTCAACAGCTGCATTTCACACACTGTCACTTTATAGTAGGCATAAGGAAGAAATTAGTAACAGTACTTTTATCCTCTAGTCCATTCACAATGACTCCCAGCTTTCTTAGGTACATGATATACACTAAAAAATTATGTTCTGGAAAATGTGTCTTAAGGCCTGGTCCAGAAAGAAAACATCATGCCACTGCAACCCAACCACATGGGACATCATTGCCACTGCTGCCTCAGCCATGACATCATGAAAGTAGTTAAGAATAAAGTCAGTATTTAGTTTGCAGGTTTCAGACAAGTGACATTGTGGCAGAAGATTTATTAGTGCAACATAAGATACAAATTTTTGATAGAAATGGTAGTTTCAATGAGGAACAACTTGAAGTACTAGTAAACTGAGAAATACTACAAGGAAAAGACAATGTTAGGTGGCACAGTATTTAACCCTTGAGTGGGTGTGCCATTTTTCATAACATAATCATGTGCGCAATGTACTTTGGACACTTATAAAGAACAGCTGACTTTATGTTACCAAGGTAAACATTATGAGCAAAATCACAGTTTAATCTTAGTTTGATTAAATAATTATAAAGTCACATAATATGAGCTGAAACATTGTTAAAGTAAACAATAGTGAAATAAACTTTCATTACATCACTCTGTTGCCACACACAGAAGCTATCCCTGGGTAACAATCTACTCTGCATCAGATTCTAGTTTATTCGATTACTAATCATCTCACAGGCGACTGTTACTAACTCATAATCTAGGTCATTTACTTGCATGGCTTGTAATTTTTTTTCTTACCTAGACTGCTGTTTATTTATATTACTGCTGCACATTCGATGTATGAGAACACAATCAATCACTGTGTTAGCTGAAGCAATAATGAAAGAATTGGTATGAACTTGCAACTGTGAAACAACAATGGATAGGTGCAAAACAATTTTATTTGTGGTTGATGCACTTTAGACATAGGCTCCCCCGTTCAGCAATTAAACAAAGTGGGAAAAACTACAGGAATACCTCCAATTGTATACTGAACTGGAATATTTTGAAGACAGGCTATTTTTAAAACATATTTAGTGTTCTCATTAGTTTAGAGCAGCTCACAAATTATTCAACATTTTCCACTAATCAGCTTCAAGGTACAAGGGTGTTAGTGTTTTGCCTCAAATACACACATTATCTTTGATCCTAATCTTTCTCCACTAATCACTCCTCTGTAAAGTGCCATTTACAGGCCAGTCCTCTAGTAAACATAAACTACATATCACAATACTATGACAAGGACAGACTGCTGCTGCTCCACCTTATACAGGAGAAGCTAAGTCACAGACAGGCACAGAGCAAATATATTCATTTTAGCTTTCAGCCAAAAGGCCTTCCAAAGTAGAAAACATACACTTTCACAAACCACAATTCACACACACATATGACCACTATCTCTGGTTGCAGCAACCGTACTGTGTACAACAACTGTGCCTGATGGGAGCAGCAATCTAGCGAACATGGTGGGTTAGGAATGATGCTTGGCACAGGGAGGGGGGGGGGGGGGGTGTAGGAAGGTGGTGGGGTAAGGGAACGGGCAGTGCTGTTTGCTGGAGCATGCAAGGACATGGTAGCGACAGGGTAGTGGCTGCTAGGTACAGTTGAGGGGTAAGAGAGCAAGGGGTAGAGGAGTGCAGGAGGGGAGGCAGCAGCAGAGAAGAATAAAAATAGAAAAGGACTAGTGGATGCACTGGTGGAATAGGACTAGCAAAGGTTGAGGCCCTTGGGGGGGGGGGGGGGTTTACAGGAATGCAAGGTTTATTGCAAGGAGAGTTCACATCTGCGAAAATCCTTGTTAGTCATCATGCTCACACAGAAAGCAGCACAGTCATTGTAACTTAGTCTGTAGACCGGACTGCTTTCCCAAGAAGTTCTGGCTTTGATTGGATAGGAAATGCCTGTGACCAGGTTGGAGCAGGTAGTGGTGGGAGGATGTATGGGACAAGGTCCTGTATTCAGATTTGTTGCAGGGGATAGTGGGTAATATATTCCTCATCTCAGCGCACAATGAGAGGTAATCAGAATCCTGGCAGAGAATGTGATTTAGTTGCTCCAGTACTGGGTGGTCCTGAATCACAAGGGGAGTGCTGCTTTGTGGCTGGATGGTGGGTGTGTTGGAGGTGTTAGGTGCTGGGGGAGACAAGGCACGAGAAATGTGTTTCTTTAGAAGGTTAGGATGGTAATTTCAGTCTGTGAAGGCCTCAGTGAGACCCGTAGTATATTTGGATTGGGTCTGTTCATCACTGCAGGTGTGACAAGCTCAGGTGGCTAGCCTGAATGGAAGGGACTTCTTGATATAGAATGGGTGGTAGCTGCCAAAGTGGAGGTGGTTGGTAGGTTTGATATAGACTGAGGTACTGATGTAGCCATCTTTGAAGTGGAGGACACCATCAAGGAAGGTGGCTTGTTGGGTTGAGGAGGACCAACTGAAGCAAATTGGGAGAATGTGTTGAAGTTCTGGAGGAGTGTGGATAGGGTGTCCTAAACCTCAACCAGATTATGAAGGTGTCTTCAATGAATCCGGACCAGGTGAGGGGTTTGGGATTCTGGGTGGTTAGGAAGGATTCCTCTAAATTGCCCATGAACAAGTCAGCATAGGATGGGGACATGTGGGGTCCATTGCTGCACTATGGATTTGTTTGTAGGTGGTGCCTTCAAAGGAGAAGTAACTGTGAGGATAAGTTGGACATGGTGACCAGGACAGAGGTTTTAAGTTTGGAGTTTGTCAGCATTGGGAAAGGTAGTGTTCAATAGCAGCAAAGCCATGTTTTTGGGAATGTCAGTGTGTAGTTATGCTGTGGAAAAGCAAAGTGTTCGGGGAGTTATTCTAAATATAATTGGTCTGTCATGCGGCATTTAGGACTTATTGAGTTTTTTGGCATGTATGAATCTGGAACATATCGGTCAGGCAAACCAAAGTGTTGGGACATTATTATAAATACAATTGGCTGTATCCTTATTTACTAATCATTAATTTTCTCAAGATGTTCCTGGTGGCAACCTTTTGGCGGATCTTATGGCAATGATATTTGTATGTCAGTGATCTGTCTAGCATGACACCCAGGTATGTTCGTTTGTTTGTTTGCTCCAGGTTGCTATCATTCCAGATGACACTCAGCTTCCTATTTGCCTGTTTTCAGCAATGGTGGAAAGCACTAATTTATGACTTTGAGGGGTTTTGTAGGTAATATTTAGGCATGATGTTTAATGAGTTTTCAATTTCCCTTCTACTTCCTCAAAGCTCTTTCCTTGTGTGGTAATAGCCAGATCATCAGCGCAGAAGAAATGGGTATTATGGTCAGGTGTTGGTTATCATTTGTGTGTAGATTAAATAAAAGGGGTGCCCAGACACCGTCCTGGGCAAGAATGTTGCTTTGTTGAATTTTCCCACTCTCCAGCATTACATAAATCTGTCTGTTTTGTTGTGGACATTCAATAACTTTTGTGAACTGATGGTCTTTAAATGTGTTGTACAGTTTTTTCAAGAGCATCCTATGACCGACTATGTAATATGCGGAACTTAAGTTTACTACAGCTAAACCTATTAATTTATGTTATTTATTTTTTTCTAATATTTTTATTTAGAAAAAAATATCCTTCTGCTATGTGTTCTGTAAGGGACAAAATTTGATTTTAGTTGTACAGATTTTTGGGGTCTGAATCTAGCCTTTTCGGGAATTAGCTTTTGGTCTATGATATTTGCTACGCGATTTAGGATCATTCATTCTTATGGCTTATACGGATGACATAGGAGCACTATTGGGCGGCAGTTGTTTGGTTAACCTGTGTCTTTCCCCACATCAGTAAATTCCCTTGACATTTTTAGTGTAATAGGTATACCAAATGTGACTGGATAGCCAGTAGGGATGGCCTAAATATGAGATTTTGCTCGTATTATCTGTAACTTGGAAAGGAAAGAAATAGTACTTAGACAAAATGCTGAGTACATGCATTTGAGAAATTTAGTGGAGTTGATAACCAAGCAAGGACTGACTGTTAACCATTTACGATTGTCTGTAGCTATAGCTGTTTTTGGGCAGATCAGAACAGCAACTGCACTTTATGACCAACTTAGAAATGAATTATCTCTACACCATCAAGAGCTAAAGCAGGATAGGAAAATCCTTAAAAAGGCTTATTAATGCAGTGTGTCTTCTGGAAAACTGAGACTTGGCCTTTTGAGGAAATATAAAATCTATTAAGCAGGAAAATTAGTTGGAATTGTTGAAATACACTGCAGAGTATGATTCTTTTTTAGCAGAGCACAAAGAAACATCTATGGTGTTTGATGGATTTTCTAATCAAATTAAAAATGATCTAATACAAGTCATAGGTTCGACTGTTTCATCAGCTATGAAATGGAAAGCTGTAGATGTACTGTATACAATTACTGCAGGTACAGCTTCAGCAGAAAGGTCACTTTCAGTGCTGAAGACAATCAAACACTACTCTCAAAATTTTACTGGTTAAGAGAGTCACTGTCATACCTAGGAATGTTTTTCAACTGAAGCATGCTACTTAGAGAACTCAGAAAGAAGAAATTCTTCTCTGAGGAAGGTTTTACAAAATTTGCTTTCAAGCATAGAAGAATGGAATTTCAGTTTTGTTGACACTGCATAGCAACCAACCAAAGTGCGAAGGGTGCATTTAAAGCCACAAACTAGTTTTTCCTATGAAAGTTTTCTATAAAAGTTTGCTTACAGTAATATAAATTGATATTAGTTCCAATTATTTCAATACGGATAATATAATATTCAGTGCTTTGGCTATCTGAATGGTCAAGGCATGTCACTGGTTGTAACACATTATCATTTATAAAAGTAGTCCCAGTTATTTGTTGTCATTAACATCTGGCTGACCTGATGTTCCAGTTTAAAAATTATGTTCAAAAATGTTATCAAAGTTATTTAATAAATTCAACAACTCTTTCTCAAAGATAAAGGACAATAGAAGAAGAAATCTTGAACAAATTTCTATATTACACTGTATTTGTGTTTCCTCAAGCAAATTTTAACCTCAACTTCCACTTTACACATGAGTTCCAACACGAGTGTAGTCAAAAAGCCAAAGTGAAAATACTGACAGCATAAAATCTTAGTTCAATGCACTCACTTCCCTGCCACCCTCTCATCCATAATTTTATTCGATGACCCACAAAGGCACAATAACAAATACAAACATTATTTAGTCTTCAAGCATACATAAAAGGTGAAAAAAATGTAATACAGTCTTCACTTTAAAATAATGGTTACAATAAAATAAATAATCAGAAAAAGAAAATATGCTAAAGTAAGTCAGTCTCTCTCTCTCTCTCTCTCTCTCTCTCTCTCTCTCTCTCTCTCTCTCACACACACACACACACACACACACACACTAAAAATCGTCGGAAACAAACCTTTCGTCCAGTCTGAGGGCCAGTTTGTTTACGTTCCTGCCATGCAATGGCAATAGCTGCTATGAAGTTTATGCCATGGTGGAGAGAAATAGGACTGAGAAATTCCAGTAACTGATGCTTGACAATTCTAGGACTGCCCAGCACACAAGACTTCTGCTCCCTGCAAAGAAGACAATGTAGCTTTATTAGCAAACATCAAAAGTACATTTCCTATGCCTGATTAGTTTTTAGCAAACTGAAACGAATTACCCCTGTAGAAGTCAACATGCAGAAAGAAGTTCATTTCATTGGGGCATTAATGAGTGCGATTGCTATCTAATACATACATATTATAAATGTGGATGCACGTATTTATGTTCCACATCTCCTAAACCACTGGACTGATTTCAACCAAATTGCTGTCTGGAAAGAACAACTGTGGAGGTAAGAACTACCTACCTCTCAGAGGGGTGGAAGTGAGGGTGAAAAAGAGCATAGCTTATGATGCGCAAACTCCAAAATTACTTATCCAGTGTTTGAGAATGAGGGCACTTAGTGACTTGCTACAAAGTTTATAAGTAATTTTGAGATGTGTGAAAACTGCCACATTATGCATGACATTTTGATTTATTATTTCTTTACTACTAGCTCTATCTGCAATACATTTCCAGACAGTATTCACTTGTATCACTGGATGCACCTGCAAAATCATATCATTGTGTGAGACACAGTACAGGAGACACTACATCATAAACATTGAACTGTAAGAAAACAAAACTGCAAGTGAAATTCGCTGCAAGTGCAGGTGAAATATATTTAATATGTGTGAGAAATTGAGTTACAAACAGTTGCAATGAAAAGATTATTTGTTTTAACATTTGGCCAAAAGACCTCCTTCTGAAGTAGGAAACACACAATCACAGGTCACACACACATGACCACTGTGGCTGGCTGGTGGACATCAACTACATCTGAGGGAGCAGGAATCTAACGCGGGTGGTATGCTAACGAGGAGGCCTGGGGCTGGTAAGGGGAAGGTAGCAGAGTAGGGGTGGGGAAGAGGTATAGTGCTGCTTGTGGCAGTGTGCAGCAATGTGTTGGGGACAGCGTAAGGCTGCTAGGTACAGTTAGGTGGTTTGACTGCGGGGGATAAAGGGAAGCAGAACAGGAGAGAGGTACAGAAGTGGGAAAAACTAGTGATGGAGTGGGAGCAGGGAGGGAGATAGACAGGTGGAGGGCAGAGACTACCAAAGGTTGAGGTTACAGATGTTTATATTGCAGGGCGAGTTCCCACCTGAGTAATTCCGAAACACTGGTGTTGGTAGGAAGGATGCTTACAGTGAACACTGTGAACTACTCATTATGAAGCACAGTGTGTTGGCAGCATGTTCAGCAACTGGATGGCCCAGTTGTCTCTTGGCCATGGTTTGTTGGTGGTCACTCATGCAGACAGACAGTTTGATAGCTGTATGCCTATGTAGAAAGCAGAACAGCAGTTGCAGCTTAATTTATAGATCACATGACTGCTTTCACAGCTAGCCCTGTCTTTGATGGAATAGGAGATGCATGTCACCAGACTGAAGCAAGTGGTGGTGGGATGTATGGGACACATTTTGCATCTACAGGGTGTTTCAAAAATAACCGGTATATTTGAAACGGCAATAAAAACTAAACGAGCAGTGATAGAAATACACCGTTTGTTGCAATATGCTTGGGACAACAGTACATTTTCAGGCAGACAAACTTTCGAAATTACAGTAGTTACAATTTTCAACAACAGATGGCGCTGCGGTCTGGGAAACACTATAGTTCGATATTTTCCACATATCCACCATGCGTAGCAATAATATGGCGTAGTCTCTGAATGAAATTACCCGAAACCTTTGACAACGTGTCTGGCAGAATGGCTTCACATGCAGATGAGATGTACTGCTTCAGCTGTTCAATTGTTTCTGGATTCTGGCAGTATACCTGGTCTTTCAAGTGTCCCCACAGAAAGAAGTCACAGGGGTTCATGTCTGGCGAATAGGGAGGCCAATCCACGCCGCCTCCTGTATGTTTCGGATAGCCCAAAGCAATCACACGATCATCGAAATATTCATTCAGGAAATTAAAGACGTCGGCCGTGCGATGTGGCCGGGCGCCATCTTGCATAAACCACGAGGTGTTCGCAGTGTCGTCTAAGGCAGTTTGTACCGCCACAAATTCACGAAGAATGTCCAGATAGCATGATGCAGTAATCGTTTCGGATCTGAAAAATGGGCCAATGATTCCTTTGGAAGAAATGGCGGCCCAGACCAGTACTTTTTGAGGATGCAGGGACGATGGGACTGCAACATGGGGCTTTTCGGTTCCCCATATGCGCCAGTTCCGTTTATTGACGAAGCCGTCCAGGTAAAAATAAGCTTCGTCAGTAAACCAAATGCTGCCCACATGCATATCGCCGTCATCAATCCTGTGCACTATATCGTTAGCGAATGTCTCTCGTGCAGCAATGGTAGCGGCGCTGAGGGGTTGCCGCGTTTGAATTTTGTATGGATAGAGGTGTAAACTCTGGCGCATGAGACGATACGTGGACGTTGGCGTCATTTGGACTGTAGCTGCAACACGGCGAACGGAAACCTGAGGGCGCTGTTGGATCACCTGCTGCACTAGCTGCGCGTTGCCCTCTGTGGTTGCCGTACGCGGTCGCTCTACCTTTCCAGCACGTTCATCCATCACGTTCCCAGTCCGTTGAAATTTTTCAAACAGATCCTTTATGGTATCGCTTTTCGGTCCTTTGGTTACATTAAACCTCCGTTGAAAACTTCGTCTTGTTGCAACAACACTGTGTTCTAGGCGGTGGAATTCCAACACCAGAAAAATCCTCTGTTCTAAGGAATAAACCATGTTGTCTACAGCACACTTGCACGTTGTGAACAGCACACGCTTACAGCAGAAAGACGACGTACAGAATGGCGCACCCACAGACTGCGTTGTCTTCTATATCTTTCACATCACTTGCAGCACCATCTGTTGTTGAAAATTGTAACTACTGTAATTTCGAAAGTTTGTCCGCCTGAAAATGTACTGTTGTCCCAAGCATATTGCAACAAACGGTGTATTTCTATCGCTGCTCGTTTAGTTTTTATTGCCGTTTCAAATATACCGGTCATTTTTGAAACACCCTGTATGTATATCACAGGGATATGAGCCATAATGGAAGGGGTTTGGAGTAGGGGTGGGAAAGGATGTTGCACGGGTTCGGTGTGTGGCAGAATACCACTGTGGGAATGATAGTAGGTAGGATACTCCTCATTCCAGGGCATGAAAAGATGTAGTCAGAACCCTGGCAGAGGATGTGATTCAGTTGTGCTAGTTCTGTGAGGTACTGAATCATGAGGTGAGTGCTGCTTTATGACCAGACAGTGGGTGTGTGAATAGTTGAAAGGTGAACTGGGGAGACAAAGAATGGGAGATCTGTTTCTGTGTAGTGTTGAGAGTGTAATTGCAGTCTCTGAAGGCCTCAGTGAGACCATTGGTATATTTGGAGAGGATCTGCTCGTCACTAAATATGCAGCAACCATGGGTAGTTAAGGCTATTTGGGAGGGATTCAACTTCTTGGTATGGACATACTATTTGTGGTTGGTACATCTGATATGGATGGAGGTACTGATGTAGCCGTCCTTTTGGTGGTGGACAATATTGAGGAAGATGCCCTGTTGGGATAAGGAGGACCATGTGAATGCAGGAGAAGGTGTTGAGGTTTTGGAAGAATGTCAATAGGGAGCCTCACCCTTTGTCCAGATCACAAAGATGTCATCAATGAACCTGAACCAGGTGAGGGGTTTTGGATTCTGGGTGGTTACGGAGGATTCCTCTAAATGGCCCACAAATAGGTTGGCACTGGATGGTGCCATGCGGGTGCCCCTTGCTGTACCATTGATTTATTTGATACCTTCAAGGCAGAAGTAATTGTGAGTGAGGTAATAATTGGTCATGGTGACCAGGAAGAATATTGTAAGCTTGAAGTCGGTAGTGTGTTGGGAAAGGTATTATTCAATACCAGCAAGGCTGTGGGCATTTGGGATGTTAGTGTAGAGGGGGGTGGCATCGACAGTGATGAGTAGGGCACTGTGTGGTAAAGGAACAGGAAATGTGGAGAGTTGGTGAGCATAATAGGCTGAAGATGTTGGACCATGAAAGCAGAGATTCTCTCAGTAGAGGTCCAATAACCAGTCACAATGGGGTGTCCTGAGTGGGTGGCTTTATGGAGTTTAGAAAGCATCTACGGAGAGTGATAGTGACGAGGAGGGAGGGAGAGTCAGGTGCGAGATTCTGGGATGGGCCTAAGGATTTGAGGAGAGAGACGTTAGCTTTCTAATTGGGATCAATGTGGAAGGGACTGTATGTGGATGAATCTGACAGCTGGCAGAGTCCCTCCACAAGGTAATTCCTGTGGTACACAACCACAGTGGTGGAGCCTTTGTCAACAGATTGGATTGTAAGGTTGTGATCCATTATTAAGTGGTGGATTGCAGTTCTCTGTGGATGTCAGATTAGTTTCCATATTGAAGGATTTGGGGAATGATTGTGAGGCAAGGTCTGAAGTTAAGAAATTCTGGATTGTTAATGGGGTTGATTTGGGGGCCATGAGCGTGGATCACTGTTGGGTGGAGGAGTGAACTGGATGAGGCAGAACCTGATAGGTAGGACTGGTGGCGAAAAGGTGTTTCCACTGAAGGGAGAAGGAAAGAAGTCTTCAACAAGACCAGAATGTCACTTCTGGTGACCAGTTGGGCGAGTTTTTTTATGTGGGTTGTGCATGCTGCTCTAGCTCCTGGAGGGCAACAATTTCAGTGAGGGAGATAGGATGCAGGAATTTAGGATTGCAGGACAGAAGAATTTTATCAATGGAGGGGAGGTGATGTAAAGAGTTTTTGACCTGATTTATTGTCTTGTAGTACTAGGGTGGTGAGGGTTATGGACTGACAGACAGAATCTGAACAGAGATAGGTCATTGTGCAATGAGGCGTTGCAAACTGGAGATGGGTAATTTGATGGTCAGGCCATTTGGGGATGGAGGGAAGTCATCAGCTAGGCATTAACAAATGAACAGTACGTGGGACTGGGTTATGGCTAGGGATAGAAAACTTTTCTGTATTGGCACAGAGCCAACATATTACTTACTATCTGGAAAGACATGTTGTGGGACTGGGGTGGGATTGGGATGATAACATGGAGAAAGAAAGGGGGAGGAGAAAATGGATAGAGAGAGAGAGAGAGGGAGCACAAGGGGGAAATGGACGTAAAGAGGAGGAGATCAACAGTGAGAGAAGAAAGGGGGAGATGGACTTAAGAGGTGGGGAGGGGGAGATGGACAGAGGGGGAGAAGCAAATGAACAGAGAGGTGGGGGGACAGGTGAACAGAGAGGGGGCAGGATGAGATACACAGAAACTGGAACTGGGAGGTGGAGGAGGAGATGGGGGGGGGGGGGGGGACAAACTAATAGAAGACTAGGATAAATGCATACCTATGCTGGGTACTCAGCTAGAGGTTCAACAGAAGAATACAGGAAAAATCACAAGTAATAACACTAAATGGAATAGCCTTAAAATGGAATGAATCGAAACAGATGTAACTGAAATGCATACTCCAATATTTGTAAAAACATTGGGCTGTACCAAAGCACGATGCCATTCACAATTGGCCAGTCAAATTATAAATTAAAATGTTGTAATAAGTAATCAGACTTAATTTTAACAGTGGACTGACTAGAGGGACAGACAGTAAAGTGGTTTCATAGGAATGTGGCACCAGTAAGCTCATGTGTCGCCAAGGACGTTACAATTTACAAAGAGATCCTAAAGCCGTAAACATGAAGACAGCAACTTCAGCACTCCACCGTATATTGAAAACCAAAGCACTGCGAATAAAATATATTTATCGCTCAAATCAATGGAAAATTCAGGATGGAATGTAACAATATTACAAAAAGGAGAGTTGCTACTCACCATATTGCAGAGATGCTGAGTCACAGATAGGCACAACAAAAACACTGTCACAAATAAAGCTTTTGGCCATTAAGGCCTTTGCCAACGACGGACACACACACACACACACACACACACACACACACACACACACACAGGTGCACGCACAAACACAACTGACACACACAACTGCAGTCTCAGGCAACTGAAACCACACTCTGAGCAGCAGCACCAGTGCATGACGGGAGCGGCAACTGGGTGGGGGTAAGGAGGAGGCCGGGGCAGAGAGGGAGAGGGATAGTATGGTGGGTGTGACGGACAATGAAGTGCTGCAGGTTAGGCAGAGGGCATGGAAGAGGTGGGGGGGGGGGGGGGGGGGGGGGGGGAAGTAGCGGAAAAGGAGAGAAGTGAAATGACTGGGTGTGACAGTGGAATAACGGCTGTGAAGTGCTGGAATGGGAACAGGGAAGGGGCTGGATGTGTGAGGACAGTGACTAATGAAGACTGAGGCCAGGAGGATTACGGGAACATATGATGTTTTGCAGCAAAGGTTCTCACATGTACAATTCGGAAAGCTGGTGTTGGTGGGAAGTATCCATATGTCACAGGCTGTGAAGCAGTCATTGAAAAGAAGGATGTCATGTTTGGCAGCGTGTTCAGCAATAGGGTGGTCCACTCGTATCTTGGCCAAAGTTTGTTGGTGGTCATTCATGCAGACAGACAGCTTGTTGGTTGTTATGATCACATAGAATGCAGCACAGTGGATGCAGTTCAGCTTGTACATCTCATGACTGGATTCAAGGGTAGCCCTGCCTTTGATGAAATAGATTACGCTAGTGACTGGACCGGATTAGGTAGTGGTGGGAGGATGTATGGGACAGGTCTTGCATCTAGGTCTATTACAGGGATATGAGCCATGAGGTAAGGGGTTGGGAGCAGGGGTTGTGTAAGGATGGACGAGTATATAGTGTAGGTTCAGTGGACGGCGGAATACCACTGTGGGAGGGGTGGGAAGGTTAGTGGGCAGGACATTTATGATTACATGGCACGCTGAGAGGTAGTCGAAACCCTGGCGGAGAGTGTAATTCAGTTGCTTCAGTCCTGGGTGGTGCTGAGTTATGAGGGAAAGGCTCCACTGTGGCTGGACGGTGGGACTTTAGGAGGTGGTTGGAGACAAAAGATATGGCATGGGAAATTTGTTTTTGTACGAGGTTGGGAGGATAACTGTGGTCTGTGGAGGCTTCAGTGAGTCCCTCAGTATATTTCGAGAGGGACCGCTCGTCACTGCAGATGCGATGACCGATGGTTGCTAGGCTGTTCAGAAAGGACTTCTTGGTATGGAACGGGTGGCAGCTGTTGAAGTGGAGGTATTGCTGGTGGTTAGTAGGTTTGATGTGGACAGAGGTACTGATGCAGCCATCTTTGAGGTGGAGGTCAACATCTAGGAACGTGGCTTCTTGAGCTGAGCAGGAGTAGGTGAAGCAAATTTGGGAGTTCTTGAGGTTCTGGAGGAATGTGGATAGGGTGTCCTCACGCCTGAATCGAGATCGCAGAGATGTCATCAATTAATTTGAACCAGGTGAAGCGTTTGGGATTCTGGATTTTTAGAAAGGATTCCTCTAGATGGCCCATGAATAGGTGAGCATAGGATCGTGCCATGTGGGTGCACATAGCCTTACCCCGGATTTGTTTGTAAGTAATGCCTTCAAAGGAGAAGAAATTGTGGGTGAGAATGTAGTTGGTCATGGAGACTATGAAGGAGGCTGTTGATTTGAGATCCTTTGGGTGTTGGGAAAGGTAGTGTTTAATAGCAGTAAGGCCATAGGCATTAGGAATGTTAGTGTAAAGGGAGGTAGCATCAATAGTGACGAGCAGGGCACCTTGTGGTCAAGGGACAGGAACTGTGGAGAGTCTGTGGAGGAAATAGTTGGTATCTTTTATGTAGGAGGTTAGGTTCCAGTTAATAGGTTGAAGGTGTTTGTCTATAAGAGCAGAGATTCTCTCAGTGAGGGCACAGTAACCAGCCACAATGGGGACTCCTGGGTGGTTAGGTTTACAGACTTTAGGAAGCATGTAGTAGGTAGGAGTGCAGGGTGGGGTAGGGGTGAGTAGAGATGGACTCCGGGGAGAGGCTCTGGGATGGGCCTAAGGATCTGTGGCAAGGTTTGTAGGTGGAAGGGGGCTCAAACCAACAGTGGTGAACCCTTTGTCTGCAGGTAGGATCATAAGGTCGAGATCAGTATTTAGATGGTGGACTTGTTCCAGAATAATGAAAGTGACAGCACAAAGATGAAGAACACAACCGCAGAGAAGGCTGTGAGACGACTTCAGCCAATAGCAGGCTGAGCAGATGTCACCATGACAGGAGCGCCCTCTACAGGAAGATAATATAAGCGCCGCTCCTGCCAGCCTCAGCAGCACAGTTCTAGACTGGAACTTGTAGACCAGGATAGTCAGAAGTTGGACACTAAGAGAGCTCTATGATAGCATTAAAGTGTGACCCATATCAATTGCTTACATGGACACTGTCTATAGTGAAGAACATTACTTATTTGCATGTCGCCCACCATTTGTGACAACCTGTTATGTATACAAAGTTAAGTATTGTCGATCTGCTTATTTGAAATAAAAACTATTAACTTGACAAGTTTGAATTGTTGTATAGCTTTCCAAGAATGCAGCATCCTTTAGGCACCCTATACGAGATGAGTGGGGAAGACCCCACATTGGCGATGAGGAATTACAAACCCTGGCCTGACAGCCAAGGAATTTTTTGTTTGCTGGCACCTTAATTCTCTTTTGTCTTTCATTTGCAGTGGCACTTATTTGTTTTAACAGTTTCTTGTTGTTATTGCTAATCAAAGTTTACACGTGGCCCCTGCAGAAATTTTCTTTGCTTTTGTCCTTATACTGCTTGCTTGCCTTGTCTGTTTGTAGCATTTGTAACTTGCAACATGCCCACCCCACCTATTCTGCTCCCTGCTCAGGCGCCAGAGCCGCCAGTGTTAGTTGCCACACAGCTAATACAGATGTTTTGGTTCCAGATGCAGCAAATTTCTATGTTACTCAACGCGGTGCAGCAGCGTCTGGCTAACGTTTCAGGCCCGACGGAACAAGCAACACCTACTGCTATATCGTCTTTTCAACAGTTTCGTGAACAAGACGAGGAATGGCTCGAATGGTTGTCCTAGTTCGAAGGACACCTCCTAGTTCACAAGGTACCAGGTACTGTGAAAAGCCATTATTCCTTATCTGTGGCAGGCAGTGCAGTGTTCCGCCTCATCAGCAAGTTATTTCCTAATGCCACTCAGAGTGAACTTAATTATGACCAAATTATCGAGTCACTAACTATTATGACCAACAAATAAATGTGGTAGCATTCGGCGGTGGCAGCAGCTCGCCATGCCAAGCAAACAATTTTCCATGAAGGTCAATGTTACACTTGTGGTAAGAAAGGACATGTACAATCCATATGTTTGCAACAGAACAAACATAAGAATTCAGCCCACTCACAAAACTCTAGTCAAAGGCCCATGTCATCAATGCAGTACATTCAAAGTCTGCAACAGGCATTCACAAAACTGGCACGTGAGCAGTTTCTTCAGTGATACGCCAGTTGAACAAACTTTTTGTTCAATTATTGCTTTGTGGGAAACGTGGGAAATTTCAGTTGGACACTGGTGCCTCTGTCACACTGCTGAATTGTCACACATATTAACTGTTAGGCTCCCCACACTTGTCTAACACTAGCACGCAATTGATGGCTTCTAATGACCCAGACATTCCTGTTCTCAGAACATGTATCACTCGAATACATGAACAGTTACTTTTGCACTGCTACAATCACGCGATTGTGTGAAGATATTTGGTCTTGATTCTTTTGATTTGTTTGGCTTTATCATTCAGGACAATGTGTTGTCAGTGTCTGCATTCCATACAAAAGACAGTGTAGCTATCTTGATGAAAGAATTCCTAGAACTCTTTTCTGAATGTCTAGGCAATGCTAACAATTTTGTTGCACATATTACTCTGAAGGACAATGTTCAGCTGAAATTTTGCTGGGCCAGAACTGTTCCCCTTGCATTACGGGACAAAATTGCGGTTGAACTTAAAGAATTGCAAGATAGCGGAGTTATTGCGCCCATATCAGCTTTTCAAGGGCAAGTCCACTGGTTTTGATCCCTAAACCTTCCGGTCGCATTTGCCTCTGTGTTTACTTGAAGTCTACAGTCAACCCACAAACTGTGATTGATACTTATCCATTACCAAACCCAGATGATCTCGTGGACAAATTAGGCACTGGACGCTACTTTTCAAAAACTGATTTGCGCAACGCATATCTTCAAATAATGCTTGATGAAGAGTTTCAAAAAGTGTGTGTAGTGAATATTCATTTGGCTTGTTTAAATATTTGCATTTGCCTTTTGGCAGTGCTTCCGCACCCACCTTTTCCAACGGTATTTGGAAAAGCTGACTGCACAAGTGCCAAACTCTTCAAACTATTTGGACGATATTGTCATAGCACGTTGTCCATCTGAAGAACATATTGCAAATTTGCATGCTTTGTTTCATGTTTTATCTGAGGCAGGACTAAAATGTAGACTGGGCAAGTGTGATTTTTTAAAAACTGAGTTGTAGTGTCTTGGTCATGTCATAAACAGTCAAGGTGTACATCCTCTTCAGTCGCATTTGTTAGCCATACGAGACTTGCCAGTTCCTCACAATATCACAGAATTGCAGTCAGTCTTAGGGAAAAAGAACTATTATATTTGGTTCATATCAAAGCTGCACAAATCGCAGATCCATTGCATTGCTTGCGTCGCAAGAATGTCCCCTTTGTTTGGACAGATGAGTGCCAAGTAGCTTTTCAAACACTTAAAGATGCATTGCTCTGTGACAGATGCTTAGTTCACCTTGATCCCAACAAACCAGTTGTATTGCAAGTTGACACTTCCTCTTACAGAATCGGTGCTTTTGCACAGAATTAGTGATAAAGGCAGGCTTATTACTTTTGCATCAAAAGTGTCGTCCAAAGCTCAAAGGAACTATTCGCAAATTGAGAAAGAGGCATTGCCTGTTGTGTATGGTGTCACCAACTCCACCACTACTTGTATGGCAGAAAATTTTACTTAGTAACGGATCACAAGCCTTTTCAGTCCTTGTTTCATTCAATGAAACCGGTTCCTGTACAAACTGCCAAAAAGTAGCAAAAATGGGCTTTGTTGTTGTCTCAATATCAGTACGAGATTGTGTATCGTCTGACGGCTCTTCCGATTGGCCCTGATACAGACTTTGACGCTTCTGCTGCATCTTACTGTCACAACAATGCACAGGATTCTGAATTGCTTCAATCTTTTCTCCTGAACTATAGGAAAATTGCACAGGCCACGAAAGCTTGAACATTTTGCTAGCATATATTCACACATCTTGGCTTCGTTCCTTGCATAGCATACAGAACCTTGTAGTGCACCGACACTTTGCCCATTGGCATAGTCTCACTGTACAGAAAGGTGTGATTCCTGTTCAAAATGATAGTGGACTGTCATGTGTGTTGATCCCTAAAGCTCTGCACAAAAAAGTGTTGCAGTTACTTCACCAAGGACACTGGGGGATTGTTCGTATGAAACAGTTAGCGCGTCGACACTGTACTTGGCTGGGTATGGTTGCCAAATAGAACAGATGATGGTTGTAAGACGACATCAGCCAATAGCACGCTGACCAGGATGTCACCATGACAGGAGCAGCCTCTACAAGAAGAGAATATAAGCACCACTCCAGCCAGCCTCGGTCGCACAGTACTAGACCAGCACTCACAGACCAGGACAGTTAGAAGTTGGACACTAGGAAAGCACTACGATAGCAGTAGCGTGTGATCCATATCAACATGGACATTGTCTATAGCGAAGAACATTACTTATTTGCATGTCATCCATTGCTTGCGACAACCCATTATAAATACAAAGTTAAGTATTGGCAATCTGCTTATTTGAAATAAAAACTATTAATATGATTTGCTTGAATTGTTGTATAGCATTCCAAGAATGTAGCATCCTTTAGGCACCTTACACAAGATGGGTGGGCAAGACCCCACAGGACTACGGTTCTTTCTATGATCGTAAGGTTAATTTGCATGTTGAGGGATTTGGGAAATAATAGTGAGGCAATGCTCGAGGTTAAGAAATTCTGGAAAGTTAACAGGGGGTGATTTGGGGGCAGTGGGGGTGAATCGCGGTTGGATGGAGGAGTGAACTAAGTTAGGCAGGGTTCAACATTGGTCTTTGGTTGAGTCTGATTGGTAGGGATGGTGGCGAAAAAGTGTTTCCACTGTAGGGACTGGGGAAAGGAGAGAAGGTCTTTACCAAGTCCTGCATGATTGAATTTGGGAGTGGGGGCAAAAGGTGAGGTCTTTGGAAAGGACTGATATTTCTGTGGGGCTAAGGTTTCTGGAGGAAAGGTTCATGACTGTGTTACAGGTCTGTTAGGTTCTGGATTCTGTATGCTGGTGGGAAGGAGTTTTGGAGAGTTGGGTAAGTGTAGAAGGTCTGTGAGACAGGGTTTGTCAGCTATGAGAGGATGTGGGGGAGGTTTGGAGGTTGTTGTAGAGATGGTGGACAGTGGTAATCCAAGGCAGGAGTAGTAAGTGAGCAGGTTGGAGAGCTTTTTGAGGTAGTGTTGTGCATGTTGCTCAAGTTCCTGCAGAGCAAGAGTTTCAATGTGTGTTATGGGTTCCAGGAATTTGGGATTGCATAGCAGGAGAATTCTGCAGATGGACAGAAGGTACTGCAAGGAGATCTGGGCTTGGTTGATGTGGTTTTGCAGGACTGTGTTGGTGAGGGCTAAGGATTAGCGGAATCTGAACAGGTGGAGGTCATTGTGGAAAGAGGGGTGGCAGCCAGAGATGGGTAATTTGGTGGTAAGGCCTTTTAAGGGGATTCAATGAGCCAAGCAACAACACAGAAAACGTATATGGGACTGGGATCTGGCTAGAGACAACGAAACTTTTCTGTATTGATGCAGATGGAAAGAGCAAAGATCCATGGTGGTGGAAAAAATTCTAAAAATTACATAAATAATGTACAATTACATCCGAAAAATTTTGCAAAAATAAACCCAAATAAATGTGAAAATTCAGGAAAAAGGTGAAATAGATGCAAAAGGGGAAATGATGAAATCTGAGGGAGTCGACAACAGCGAAACGCGAAAACTCACTAAAAGTGGCGAGAAGTCACAAGGATGAAAGCAGAGAATAAATTATTTAAAAATATATATTACTGTGGGCAGCAGGGGTCTGAGGGTGGATAAGTGTGAAGAAGGGGGACGGCTGATGTGACTGGATAAGGTGGAATTAGTGGGTGCAAATTTGGATGAGTGGAGAAAGAGTGGGGGTGGAGGGGCTGGGGAGGGATTCGTAGGATGAGATACAAGGTTGTGTGGCACTAGAAGGGTGCAGGAAATAACATGCAAAAATACAGGAGATTGACGCAGGGGCAGTGATCAGTTTGAAAGTATAGGAGTCATTATATCTGCAGGAGTAATGTGGGGCATACAAAGCTGCACCAACAATCAATGTGGACTTGTAGCCATCTGTTGTGCGCGGCCGAGACAGTTGATACAGTGAGGCTCGTAAGTAGAGCGTGCAGTGTGGTTTGTAAAGCGACAAGAGAAACACAGGAAAGAAGAGAATGAAGGATAAACATTGAGTATAATGATGCATCAGTAAATAGTAACAAAGGAAAACAGCACTGGATTAGGATTGAAGAAAAGCAATCAGGCAAAAATCAAACAATGGAAAATCCAGGAAAGAATGTAACAATATTACGAAAAGGAATGTTGCTACTCACCATATAGTAGAGATGCTGTGACAGAGATAGGCACAACAAAAAGAATGTCACAAATAAAGCTTTCAGCCATTAACGCCTTTGTCAGCAACACACACACACACACACACACACACACACACACACACACACACACTCATGCAAACACAACTCACACACGACTGCAGTCTCTCAGCAACTGAAATGACACTGCGAGCAGCAGCACCAGTGCATGATGGGAGTGGCGACTTGGTGGTGGTAAGGAAGAGGATGGGGTGGGGAGGGGGAGGGATAGGTATGGTGGGGGTGGCAGACAATGAAGTGCTGCACGTTAGACAGAGGGCAGGGGAGAGTTGGCAAGGGAAGAGGGGGGGGGGGGGGGGGAGTAGTGGGAAAGTAGAGAAGTAAAAAGACTGGGTGTGATGGTGGAATAACAGCTGTTTAGTTGAGACCAGGAGGGTTATGGGAATGTAGGATGTATTGCAGGGAAAGTTTCTACTTGCAAAATTCAGAATAGCTCCCTGTTGGTGGGAAGAATCCATATGGCACAGGCTGTGAAGCAGTCATTGAAATGAAGGATGTCATGTTTGGTAGCGTGTTTAGCAACAGGGTGGTCCACTTGTTTCTTGGCCACAGTTTGTCAGTGGCCATTCACGCGGACAGACAGCTTGTTGGTTGTCATGCCTACACAGAATGCAGCATGGGGGTTGCAACTCAGCTTGTAGATCACATGACTGGTTTCATAGGTACCCCTGCCTTTTATGTGATAGGTGACGTTAGTGACCGGACTAGAGTAGGTGGTGGTGGGAGGATGTATGGGACAGGTCTTGCATCTAGGTCTATTACAGAGGTATGAGCCATGAGGAAAGGGGTTGGGAGCATTGCTGCATCATTCATTGAAATAATAATGTAAATTCGGGAAAAATGGTTACTTGTGTTGTCTATAAATGCAAAACAGGAGCAGAAAATCAGCTGCTTTCACTAAGTTAATACTTCTTGTTCTTCAATTGTTTCCCCACACCATCTTCAAAATTTTATGTTTACAATACATAGATTCCTGATGGGGAGCCCAAAGAAAAGCTTATAGGTCAAGGCACTGGGACAAAATGACTGCAACTAATACAATGCAACAGAATATGGTCAGACCATTCCCGAGAATCTGACACTGATGAACTTCAATATCAAGCATTCACAACAGAGACAGTGCCATGCCTTGCATTTTCTTATTGTTTCCCTCATACATGCAGAATGTTAAGTTGCACTAGATGTTTAATAAATTTGATAACAGCACTGTCCCCCGTGCTTTTGGCATCTGATGTCACAGCAGCAGTCTGTGACTTTTATTTTCACTTCACTGTTTGTGTTTGAGACAATCCAGTGAGTGAATATCATAAATCAGAAAGAAACCATTCATTTAAAATTTTCAACATATGAATTATTTTTTGGTGTATATATGATTGTTGTTCGCTGTGTTAATTATTGTGTTGGAGAGTCCTTGTGCTTTTTGGGAAAGCTATGACCATTGCTATTTTTTGCAATTTGTATATGTGTACACAAAATTAATAACATGCATGTTTGAAAAGTGCTTTGCGGTTTTCAATCCAAAGACTGGTTTGATGCTGCTCTCCATGCTAGTCTATCCTCTGCAAGCCTGTTCATCTCCAAGTAGCTACTGCAACCTACATCTTTCTGAATCTGCTTAGCATTTCCACCCCTTGGTCTCCTTCTATGATTTTTACCTTCCACACTTACCTCCAATAATAAATTTGCGATCCCTTGATGGCTCATAATGTGTCCTGCCAACCGATCCATTCTTCTAGTCAAGTTGTGGTACAAATTTCTCTTCTCCCCAATTCTACTCAGTACCTCCTCATTAGTTACATGATCTACCCATCTAATATTCAGCATTCTAATGTAGCACTGCATTTTAAAAGCTTCTATTTCTTCCTGTCAAAACTGTTTATCACCCATGTTTCACTCCATACAAATACTTTCAGAAAAAGATTTCCTGATACTTAAATCTATCTTCAGAAACGCTTTCCTTGCCATTGCCAATCTAAATTTTATATCCTCTCTACTTCTACCATCTCCTTTCAAGACACTGTCAATTCCATTCAGCTGCTCTTCCAAGTCCTTTGCTGTCTCCGATAGAATTACAATGTCATCAGAAAAACCTCAATGTTTTTATTTCTTCTCCCTGGATTTTAATTCCTATCCCAACTTTTCTTTTGTTTCCTTTACTGCTTCCTCAATATACAGGCCAAACAACATTGGGGATAGGCTACAACCCTGTCTCACTCCCTTCTCAACCAGTGCTTCACTTTTTTGCCTTCCGACTCTTATAACTGCCACCTGGTTTCTGTACAAATTGTAAAAAACCTTTCGCTCCCTGTATTTCACCCCTGCCACCATTAGAAGTTGAAAGAGAGTATTCCACTCAAAATTGTCAAAAGCTTTCTCTACGTCTACAAATTATATAAACATAGGTTTGTCTCTCCTTAATCTATCTTCTAAGGTAAGTTGTAAGGTCAGCATTGCCTAGCATGTTCCTGCATTTCTACAGAATCCAAACTGATCTTCCCCGAGGTCAGTGTCTACCAGTTTTTCCATTAATCTGTAAAGAATTCGTGTTGGTATTTTGCAACCATGACTTATTAAACAGATAGTTCAGTAATTTTCACAGCTGTCAATGCCTGCTTTCTTTGGGACTGGCATTATTATATTGTTCTTGAAGTCTGAGGGTATTTCGCCTGTCTCATACATCTTTCTCACCAGATGGAAATGTTTTGTCATGGCTGGGCCTCCCAAGACTTTCAGTAGTTCTAAAGGAATGCTGTCTACTCCCAGGGCCTTGTATCGACTCAAGTACATCACCCTTGAATGGACTCTCTGTATACTCCTTCCACCTTTCTGCTTTCCCTTCTCTGCTTAGAGCTGGTTTTCCATCTAAGCTCTTGATACTGATACAGGTGGTTCTCTTTTCCCCAGAGATCTCTGTAATTTTCCTGTAGACAGCATCTATCTTACCCCCAGTAATATATGTTTCTACATCCTTACATTTGTCCACTTCCCATTCCTGCTTGGCCATTTTGCACTTCCTGTCAGTCTCATTTTTGAGGTGTTTGTAGGGTGATTTCATTTCAAATCATACAAGTCATGTCAACTCATGGTCATGAGTTTCTCTCAAAAAAATATATAATGACCTCTATATCGTAAGTGTTAAGAAATAAAGTATTTTCATTTTATCTTAATTTTTATAAATGATATGGCCCTTTGAAAAATCTATATTTCATAAATAACTCTTAAAACAGAAGGGAACAAAAAAAAAAGCTAATAAACCAAAAGTACTGGAAAGCTGGAAGATGTTTTACATTATAACCCCTCTTAGTGTGCTGAAATTTAGTTGACACCTGCACACTAATGGGCTTCCTGTAACTTACAAATTTAAGATGACAATATGATATTTAAGTTGATTTTTCCACTTAAAAGAATTTTTTTCTAATTTGGAAAGTCACAGAACACTTTCTTTTCTCTCATATCACCAGATACCCCTGATGTAATTAAAAACAGGAACTTTTCTGCTCCAACTGGCTACATTATGTAAATATTTATTCTAAAAATGTAAAAAAACTGCATTTTTACAAGTTTTTATGAATTATTTACTCAAAAACACCATCCAAAAACTTTTGAGAACTAAACAAAATATTGTTCAGTTAATGTGCTAGTACTCAGCACAAAAACAGTAGGCAATATTTTTCTGTGTAAAGTGTTAAACATTTTTCAACATTCTACATATTTCACATCACTGAATTTCTAGTGTAAAATATGCAAGTTGGCAACACTGTTCCAGTGCTTTTCTGTTTATAACAAAACAAATGAGAACTTGCACATAAACCATTCTGCATCGAGTTTTGTGTTTGGTTTGAGCTTTTTTTATGTCAGTGACGAAATACAGTAGTGAAAAACTGAGGTGTGTGGACTATGAAAAAAAGACACAAGAAGGTGGTGTTCAAGAAAAGTGAAAATCTTTCACCTTAGTTGGAAATCTGTCAGAGGTATTGCAGTAATATCTTGGTCCTCAAGTAACGGAATTAGCTACACTCGCTACAATAAGAAATTTAGTGACAACCCACCTGAACGATCACCCTCACCCGACTGTGAAACTGAAGAAGACAGTGCAGATGTATACATTCCTGGGGGTGAAGTTACTGATGCGATGAATCTTAGCATTTCTGCTGTAGCACCTACTATAATTCCCCTTAAACACCCAGGAAAGGTAAAAAGCACAAGAAGAAAAGTGGAAGAAATTGAAACAATTCTACACAAGCAACATGTTCAAAACTTTGTGAAGTGTGTCGTGTAAATGCACTTGGTGCAGAATCTGAAATTTGATGTGTGGTTTCAAAACCTAAATACTGCCACCTATACTGAGAAGGTACAGTTACTGACACTGATACCAGGTAGCTACACTAAGCTAGAGAGGATATAAAATGTAGACTGGCAATGGCAAGGAAAGCATTTCTGAAGAAGAGAAATTTGTTAACATCCAGTATAGATTTAAGTGTCAGGAAGTCATTTATGAAAGTATTTGTATGGAGTGTAGCCATGTATGGAAGCGACACATGGACGATAAATAGTTTGGACAAGAAGAGAATAGAAGCTTTCGAAATGTGGTGCTACAGAAGAATGCTGAAGATTAGATGGGTAGATCACATAACTAATGAGGAAGTATTGAACAGAATTGGGGAGGAGTTTGTGGCACAACTTGACTAGAAGAAGGGATCGGTTGGTAGGACATGTTCTGAGGCATCAGGGGATCACAAATTTAGCATTGGAGGGCAGCGTGGAGAGTAAAAATCGTAGAGGGAGACCAAGAGATGAATACACTAAGCAGATTCAGAAGGATGTAGGTTGCAGTAAGTACTGGGAGATGAAGAAGCTTGCACAGGATAGAGTAGCATGGAGAGCTGCATCAAACCAGTCTCAGGACTGAAGACCACAACAACAACAACAACAACAACAACAACACTAAGCAGCAAGTACAGAAATAAATACCCACTTCCTTACATTATTTGATTTCAGAAGCTTGTAAAATAAAGAACGAGAAAGGTATTTGGGCATGCCCAGATTCTTACTGTGGGCATCCGTTGCAAGATGATACACTTACTATTGCTCTGGAATATTACCTAAGTGATGACAAAGACTGCAGCAGACTAAGTCTTAAACAAGCTGATGTTATCTCTGTCAGTGCAAATGGTGAAAAAAGATATATGGCAAGATCAATAAGAGAAGCATATCTCCTAATGAAAAAGGAAAATCCAAATTTAAAAATTTGGATAGCAAAATTCTACTCCTTACGGCCAAAACAGATCAAATGCCAACCAGTGAAGGAAGTATGCACATGTATTTACTGCACTAATTTGAAACTTGTTTGTCTCACCATGAGAGGTGTCACAGGAAAGAAGTACACGGAAATGGACCTGATGCTTTTACGTGTATGTCAAAAGCCGCAAGACAGATGTTGGTTGCAGGAGTATGCAATGTGTCCTGATACTGAAGTGATAACTGTTGAAGCATTACACCTTCAGGATACTGACAATGACATAACCTATACAATGTGTGAGGGGGATGAGTTGATGAAGAATACAGTAGAGCCAGAGAAGTTTGTTACAGAGGTTTGGCATTGGGTCATGAAAGGAATAGTTCGCCAACATATCCGGAGGATTCAGGGACAGGCCATAGCAGAAGTAAAATCAGCCACATCCCAGAGTACTGACACAATAGTTCTTCATTTTGACTTTGCTGAGGATTGGTCTGTTGCTTTGCAGAACGAAATTCAAAGTTACCACTGCATACATCACAGGTATCAATATTCACATGTGTTGCTCATTTCCTAAGATCATCACACTGCTTAGCTATTGTGAGTGATGATCTCATTCATGACAGTGCACATGCATGTTACGCAGTAAGCATGATTGCTGATGACATAGCATCTAGAGGCCACACATATCCTAAACGGAAGCTGCTGTTGCTACAAGAGATGCTACTGGATTTGTACACACCATATCAACATTAATAACAAACATGAAACTCTTAATTCTAAATGAAAGTACATTAAAGGAATTCCATTTAAAAAAAGAGAGAAGACTGGTCTGCTATGAACCTTGTGATAGGAATTCAATCAAGTCACTACTGGGTTGCATCCTGGAGTGGCACACACTTGGCAAGAATGGTTCTCCATGAACTGCAGCCTGTTACTCCATGTGAAATGCATAGACCACATTATACATTAGAAGACTTTGTAGTGAGCCATTTCATTTCTTGTGTGTACCACAACCAGTGGTGGGTGGGACAGATAATAAGTGTCTCACATGAGCTGCAAGATATTACTGTATCCTTTATGACACCTCATGGTCCTCCTAATGCTTTCAAATGGCCAGCATCAGCGTGTAGTTCTCATTTCCCAAGTACTGCTCTTTTTGGATCATCCTTCTCTGTATGCAAATTCAGCTCAGCTATACAAGTTCAATGAGAAGCAGATGAAAATAACTAATGAACTCTTTTCTACAGTGCAGTGTTGATTGTTACATTGTAGGCAATTTTAATTCATGGAAATGAAGAAGTCGAATCATTACAGAAGACAGTAATAATTTGCAAATAGTATCATAAAAAGAAAAATGGTTAGAAATATTCTATATCTTATTTTTGTTATAAAATACTTTCCAACAAAATTATGAATTGTTTTCCACTCACTTATAATGTTGCAAAGTAATTATTTTGATTCAGAAATACCAGTTCTGCATGAAATTCACTTGAAATCAGCAATCAATTTAAATATTTAAGTGTCCATGATTTTTTGACCTTGAGAGTAGAGCTATGTCTACCTAAAAAGTTTCTCACATTTTGTACATACAAGTACTGCACACTCTGATTGTACATTCCGTAAGCACACTGACCAACCAATGCACTGTGAAATTTTTAGAGCATTTAGGATGGGAGTTTTGGAGAAAATAATTCCTAAATAACCAAAAAAGTTCAGATTCTTTCATCTTTATGTAGAAGTATTTTGACAGTTTAAGAACTTCATGGATTACTGTCATGGCTGACAGTTAGCAGTCCTTTCCCTTTATTATTTCCCAAGACAGTTAACATCCTGTGACTATTCATAGTTTCAAAACATGATTCTGAAATTCGCAGTAAGTTACAAATATTTATAGTTCATTTTTCAAAAATAAAAATTAAATAAATAAATCAATCTCAGAGGCATGTATGTATTAACCATGTCTCATAGTACTGGGAACAAAGTATTTATTGAAAATAAATTCATATCTCTATCACTTTTGGTTTCTTTATTACAATTTTCCCTTTCATTATAACATTTTCACAAACACTCTCATTTACAGATGTCTGTAGTATTTTAACAAATTATCAGAAAATCAAAATATTGTAGTTTTGGAGAGGTATCATGTGGAACTTCAACATATATATATATATATATATATATATATATATATATATATATATATATATATATTTTTTTTTTCAGAAAATTTTGAAATAGTGAAGTGACACATCCACTCTTGACCTGTTGATTTGACATGAAACCACCCTGTATTCCTTTTTGCCTGCTTCATTTACTGCATTTTTGTATTTTCTCCTTTCATAAATTAAATTCAATATCTCTTATGTTATTCAAGGATTTCTACTAGCCCTCATCTTTTTACCTACTTGATCCTCTGCTGTCTTCACTATTTCATCTCTCAGAGCTACCCATTCTTCTACTACTGTATTCCTTTCCCCTATTACTGTCAATCATTCCCTAATGCTCCCTCTGAAACACTCTACAACCTCTGGGTCTTCCAGTTTATCCAGGTCCCAGTCCAGGTCAGCTGTATCGGAGGTGCAGCCATAACAGAGGTGTATCTGTTGAGAGGCCAGACAAATTTGTGGTTCCTGAAGAGGGGCAGCCGCCTTTTCAGTAGTTGTAGGGGCAACAGTCTGGATGATTAACTGGACTGGCCTTGTAGCATCAACCAAAACAGTATTGCTGTGAAAATACTGCGAACGGTTGAAAGCAAGGGAAACTACAACCGCAATTTTTCCTGAGGGCATGCAGCTTTACTGTATGGTTAAATGGTGATGGTGCCCTCTTGGGTAAAATATTTGGCCAGGGAGTACTCAGAAGTACATCATCATCAGGAGAAACTGGTATTCTATGGATTGAAGCACAGAATGTCAGATCCCCTAATAGGGCAGGAAGGTTAGAAAATTTAAAAAGGGAACTGAAAATGTTAAAGTTAGATATAATGGGAATTAGTCAAGTTTAGCAGCAAGAGGAACAGGGCTTTTGATCAGGTGAAAACAGGCTTATAAATATAAAATCAAATAGGGATAATGCAGGAGTAGGTTTAATAATGAACAAGAAAATAGGTACATGGATAAACTGATATGAACAGCATAGTGAACACATTATTGTAGCCAAGATAGACATAAAGTCCTACCACAGTAGCACAAGTTTGTATGCCAACCATCCCGGTCAGTATTGTTTCATCTAAGAGTTCATTTTATCTGATACTGTATCTGCGAATGCCTTCAGAAACTGCCTGGCAATGTTATCTGTATTGTACGGTTCTAGTTTAAGATGTACTGCTCTAAATGGATATTCAAAACAATTTTATATTTCGTAGTAATGTTTTAGTAGTTACAAATGATGGTTTGCAATAGTTGTACAGACTACCAACAGGTCAGTATGCTAATTGCTCAACTCCTCCAACCACATGATGAACTATTTTTGCTGTCGTATTTACATCTACTGACGGTCTTACAAATAACACAACTCCACAGTATTCCAAAATTGTTACAGTTTCAGACAACAGAACTTGAGCACAATCTGTTGAATACATGCTGCATTCTTGATACAAGTGTTTAATGTTGTAGGTTCTGAAACATATGTATTTTTCAGAAGCCTTTTTCAAAAAAGAAGGGAAAACAAATGCACATTCACAGAAGGAGGCACACCTCACAAACACATGACCACTAGCTCTTGTTGTTCTGAGTAGACTGCATCTGTTGCACTGAATGAAATCAGCAATCTGGAGTGGGGCAGGGGAGAGGAAGATACAGTAGGGATCAACTGGGGGGAGAGAAGAGCACTGTCAGGTGGAGTGTGCATGGACTAGAAGGCAGCAGGACAAAGTTGCCAGGTGCAGTATAAAGTGGCTGTGGGGGAATGGAGGGTCTGAGCAGACAGTATCTGTTGCATTGAATGAAAGCAGCAATCTGGAGTGGGGCAGGGGAGAAGAAGATACAGTAGGGATCAACTGGGGGGATAGAAGAGCACTGTCCAGTGGAGTGTGCATGGACTAGAAGGCAGCAGGACAAAATTGCCAGGTGTAGCATGAGGTGGCTGTGGGGGAATGGAGGGTCGAAATGGGGAGCAGAAAACAAAAGGAGCAGAGAGGGGGAAAAGACTGATGGTTGTGCTCGCAGAGAATGATGCACAATGAAGGTGACTGGACATGAAATGGGAGGAGTTGATATGACAGGAGGGTAGAAACTGTTGGGTGCAGTGTGTGTGTGGACAGTAAGTTGTTATAAGCTGAATCCGGAACAATTTTGGGAGCAGAAAATGTGTTGTAAGAATAGCTCCCAATTGCACAGTTCACAAAAGCAGGTGACGGAGGGGAGGCTCAGATGGTCCAGGTTGTGAAGCAGCCATTGAAGTCATGCACATAATGTTCAGTTACACATTGTGTTACAGGGTGGTCAACTTTGCTCTTGGCCACGATTTGGCAGGGGTCATTCATCCTGACGGACAGCTGGTTAGTATTCATTCCAATGTAAAAGGCTGTGCAATGACTGCAGCAGAGATGGTATACGACATGGCTGCTTTCACAGGTGGCCCGGCCACTTCTGGGGCAGGATAAGCCTGTGATGGGACTGGAATAGGATGTGCTGGCCGGGTGGATTGGAAGGTCTTGCACCTGGGTCTTCCACAGGGATATGATCCCTGTGGTAAGCGAGCTGGAACTGGGAGTGCTACAGGGATGGACTAGATTGTTGTGGAGGTTTGATGGGCAATGGAACACCACTTTATGAGTGGTGGGAAGAATCATGGGTAGGATGTTTCCCATTTCAGGGCAGATTATCAAAGGTCTGGTGAAGGATGTGGTTCACCTGTTCCAGTTTGGGGTGGTAGTGGGTGATGAGGGGTGTGTTCCTTTGTATAGGGTTCTTGGGGGGTGGTGGAAGGATTAGGGGTGTGTGGTGATACAGCACAGGTAACCTGTTGGCAGACTAGATCTGGGGAATGATGCCCATCCATGAAGGCTTTTGGGAGACCTTCAGTACACTGGCCAAGAGATTTTGTGTCACTAGAAACTCCATGCCCTGGTGGACAAATTGTATTGGAGGGTTTTTTTGGGGGGGGAAGGGACGGCAGCTGTTGAAATGCAGGTACTGTTGGTGGTTGGTGGGTTTAATGTTAACAGAGGTGTGGATGGAGGCATCAAAGAGTAGGATGTCAATGCCTGTGAAGGTTGAGGAGGACCAGGTGACACGGATGGGAGAGGTGTTGAGGACATGAAGGAATGATGATAAGGTGTCTTGGCCCTGAGTCCAGAACATGAAGATATCATCAATGAACCTTAACCAGACCAGCAAGCCCAAGCAGGTTTGCTCTACAGGACCCGTAAATAGGCTAGCATAGCAGGATTCCATGTAGGTACCGATGGCTGTGCTGCGGTTTTGTTTGTATACCTTCCCTTCAAAGGTAAAATAGCTGTGAGTTAGCATAAAGCTAGTAAGGTTTACGAGGAATGAAGTAGTTGGTCTGTAGACTGAAGGACGCGAAGTGAGATAGTGTTCAACAGTGGCATAACCATGGACATGAGGGCTGTTGGTGTATAGGGGGGTAGCATCAACAGTGACGAGTAGGGATCCAGAAAGTGAAGGGTTGGAGACAGTGGAGCATCGCTAAATGAAGTGGTTGGTATCTTTGACGTGGGAGGCTACATTCTGGACAATGGGCTGACATTCTTTCATAGGGAGGCACAATAACCACCTACAATGGGGCGTCCAAGGAGCATGTAGAAGGTGGATGTGCAGGGTGTCATAGAGGTGAGGAGGGAAATTCTGGGATGAGATCACTGTGGCAGAGTTTATAGGTAGAGAAGTCAAACAACTGGTACAGCCCTTCTGCCAGGTACCGTATTTACTCGAATCTAAGCCACACTCGAATCTAAGCCGCACCTGAAAAATGAGATTCGAAATCAAGGAAAAAAAAATTTTCCGTATCTAAGCCGCACCTGAAATTTGAGACTTGAAATTCAAGGGGAGAGAAAAGTTTTAGGCCGCACCTCCAAATCGAAACAAAGTTGGTCCATTGTAATATGAGACACAATTTAGGTCAAATGAATGACGATACAGCTGCAGTAGTTTGGTTCGAGACGTAAGCGTAGCAGTTAAGCTTTACCAGGTGGCCATTGCTATGTGTCAGGCGCTCCGTCCGTATTTATACCGGTACCCTTCCTTTTTCACGTGCTTCGTATGGTTTGAATTGATTGCTTATTTTTCTTAGATCTGTCAAGTGCCATTCTCTTTGTTATAGGTGTTTATGTCACTCTAAGCTGAATATGCATTACTGTACTGTGTCGTGCATTGTTTGTCGCATTCTGATAATGAGTGTTCACGGCCTGACGCCGCTCGCGGCATGGCTTGCTTTTGTGCGCGCTACCGCCACTATAGAGAGAGAGAGAGAGAGAGAAATCGTCTCATTAGTGAAACAATGGCAAGAGACTGCTATTTGTTGTTACTTACACTGCTGTTTTCTTTGATAATGATCAACAAGAACCAAATAATAGACTGCGTATAATAGATGATGTTCTGAACAAGAGTTTAGCGAAAATTTTTCTCCGTTTGAAAATCTTTGCAGACACCTCTTTAGTAAATTACATTCTGCACAGAAGTTAGTCATCTTAGATTTAAAAATCTAGTCAATTGCCGTGCTTCATTTCTGACTGTATCACTATTACGCATAAGAATAATACGAATATAAACACGACATGATATGTATATTCTTCCGCGTTTGCTGTTGTCTCACTCTAGTTTCGTAGTTTATTAGGCAGACAGAATTTAAATGAGATAGCAGCAAACACGAAAGAATACGTGGCAAAATGTTTATTTTCATATTATTCTTATGGTGAAGAGAATACTGCATGTGATTCACAATTCATGAAAGTTCCTATCAGCAACCATCTCTTCTCACAGGTAGGAAAAAATTCAGAATGTAGAGTTGGCCATCTTGACAAACATCCCTAACAGTCTTGCCAGTTGGATTTTCATAGTACATTGAAACGCTGCATCATTCGAAGATGAACAATACGGAATTTGTATTTATTTCGATGGATAATGTATGAAAATGCAGTGGTCGAAACTCGGGGCGGAGGAAAAAGACGTCTTCCACCTTTCTTTTAAGATTTATTTACTGACGCAGAGGTTTTGGCGCCATTATCTATCTTTGTGCCTGCAAAGCATGCCTGTGTAGTGCTACATATATTCGACGGCAGAAGTTAGTTGTGGCTGCACCTACCAACATTTTTCAGAACTTCCGCTTACTTTTCACTCAATTCTCAGCCGCAGGTGGTTTTTTGGATTACAAAAACCGTGAAAAAAGTGCGGCTTAGATTCGAGTAAATACGGTAGTCACTGTTATTCATAATGACATTGGTGGAACCTTTGTCTGCAGGTAGAATGATAATTTTTTTTTATCTAAATAAATATGCCACAGTTCCTTTACCCTGCCTGACTCCTTATCTACTACCCATGTTTAATGGTTGTGACAATGGAGAGGAGGTAGGTGGGATTCACTTTTTATTTGTTTCTGTAGTGGCATTGGAGATCCCTAGGTTGAGGAAAAGTGAGGTGTTAAGCAAACTACTTATGGATCGATGAAGCATAGAGCAGAGATGCCTATGAAGCACTTATGAAGTGCTGCTCCAGAAAGTGACATAATTTATGGGATTCAAAAAATTGTAGCATGTGTTGATACTTTTCTAATTTCATGAATCTATTTGTTTTCATGTGTTGCCAAAAGATTTCCCTGTCAGGTCAGACACTCCATATGATGACTCTACCATTCATATGAAGAAAAAGTTGAACATGGTGTGTGAAGTAAACAAGCAATACCAGAAGAAAATAAAGTTTCTTCAGCAAATAAACTTTTGTCTCAAGAAGTGAAATAACAGAATAAGATTTTCACTCTGCAGCGGAGTGTGCACTGATATGAAACTTCCTGACAGATTAAAACTGTGTGCCAAACCGAGACTCGAACTCGGGACCTTTGCCTTTCTCGGGCAAAGGCTCTACCATCTGAGCTACCCAAGCACGACTCACGCCCCACCCTCACAGCTCTAGTTCTGCCAATATCTCGTCTCCTACCATCCAAACTTCACAGAAGCACTTTTGTGAGCCTTACAGAACTAGCACTCCTGAAAGAAAGGATATGCGGAGACATGGATTAGCCACAGGTTGGGGGATGTTTCCAGAATGAGATTTTCACTCTGGGGCGGAGTGTGCACTGATATGAAACTTCCTGGCAGATTAAAACTGTGTGCCGGACCGAGAATCGAACTCTTGACCTTTGCCTTTTGCAAAGCACAACTCGCACCCCATCCTCACAGCTCTAGTTCTGCCAGTAACTCGTCTGCTACCTTCCAAACTCCACAGAAGCTCTTCTGCGAACCTTGCATAACCAGCACTCCTTTCTTCCAGGAGTGCTAGTTCTGCAAGGTTCGCAGAAGAGCTTCTGTGAACTCTGGGAGGTAGGAGACAAGATACTGGGAGAACTAGAGCTGTGGGGATGGGGCATGAGTTGTGCTTGGGTAGCTCAGACGGTAGAGCACTTGCCCATGAAAGGCAAAGGTCCCAGGTTTGAGTCTCGGTCCAGCACACAGTTTTAATCTGCCAGTGAAATACTAAGTTGAATAATGTTATAAAGGCCTTGCAAAAGAAGGACTGTATAAAAGAAGAGGGTGTTTCAGTGCTTACGAGTGAACCAGAGATAAATGAACAGTGTTGTCATGCCGATTTGCAAAGACTATAATCATTGTTGTTCCTGGAAAATATGGCTCAGCTTTGAGGTCTTTTAATTCACCAGGAGCTTTTGAATATGCCAGAGCCACATTTGACCCTTGCTTGTCAAATCCTCGACCGATAAGTTGTATCAAAATGTGGATGGAGCAACTGCTTCTCGAGTGAGACATTTGAAAGTGTCTTGTTTTCAGATGAGACTGACAATGTTGTTAACCGTGATAATGACTATATCCTTAGCAGTGGTAGTCTGGTGTTTCTGTGTGTATAGCTGCATATGTAGCTGGTTTTTCGTATGGTTTGTGAAGAAGGAGAGTAAGACTCATGGTACTCTTATTATGCCTGCAGATGATGATAATGTTCATACATATGCAGAGCAAGTGCTTTGTTCTAGTAATATGGGTGGCAAACATGCTTGTCTGCAGAACGCTATTGTTTTCATGGTAAATGAATTTTTGGGCATGTGCATAAACAAGCCTTTATTTCTTACGTTGAATGCCCACATGAAAACCCAATTGCTACTCACCAATCATTTGATGTTACTTATAAAATCCATTTCTAAACCACACTTACACTGTAGAATGGAGTAAAAATTGCAGAATGACTTTGCATACAAAAACAAAATTAGGTGTATTAGAGCCACATTTGACCCTTGCTTGTCAAATCCTCGACCGATAAGTTGTATCAAAATGTGGATGGAGCAACTGCTTCTCGAGTGAGACATTTGAAAGTGTCTTGTTTTCAGATGAGACTGACAATGTTGTTAACCGTGATAATGACTATATCCTTAGCAGTGGTAGTCTGGTGTTTCTGTGTGTATAGCTGCATATGTAGCTGGTTTTTCGTATGGTTTGTGAAGAAGGAGAGTAAGACTCATGGTACTCTTATTATGCCTGCAGATGATGATAATGTTCATACATATGCAGAGCAAGTGCTTTGTTCTAGTAATATGGGTGGCAAACATGCTTGTCTGCAGAACGCTATTGTTTTCATGGTAAATGAATTTTTGGGCATGTGCATAAACAAGCCTTTATTTCTTACGTTGAATGCCCACATGAAAACCCAATTGCTACTCACCAATCATTTGATGTTACTTATAAAATCCATTTCTAAACCACACTTACACTGTAGAATGGAGTAAAAATTGCAGAATGACTTTGCATACAAAAACAAAATTAGGTGTAAATACACCAAAGTAATAACCTTCCAAGGTCAGTAACACAGATTTATGATAAACTGTGTTACATAATAGCTCCGGGAAATGAAATAAACAATTTGTGAGACAAAGTATGGTACTGGAGTATTATGATGTAAATACAATGCTAATTTAAGTGTGATCTCCAATGTTGAAATTTCATTTTACAGACATATTAACTGAATATGTGTCCATCAATGAGTGCAATGGTTACTTAAAATCATGACTGAGGCATACAGTCTGGAATATGCAAAATAGGTAGCATTTAGGATTACCTGAACTGATTGGGGGGGGGGGGGGGGGGGGGGGGAGTGTGTAAGACAAAGAAAGGCTTTACCTGACATTAACTGTACCTTTTCCAATTCTAGAGGGATGGTTAAATGCACCTAAGCTCAAACAATAATTTTCATACAATGTTTCGGTGCTCCTCTGACTGAAAAGTGTCATTTCAGTGTTGATGTTTTAAAAATCATTCATTTTGGTAGTGAAATTACTGGAAGGATCTTGTACTGTGATCTAATACAGCTCATAGTTAGACTTAAATTAAAGTAATTGGCTATTTTGCTGAGATGTAGTCCATTTCTCATCACCAAATTAATTTTACAACTCTATGGTTGCAAATATTCCTCCAAGAAAGTATGTCATATCTAAATACAGTACGTACTCAGCTATGCGTGTTAATTCAGTGGTTTAGGTAGAGAAGACAAGTTTCACACAAGGTTTTAATGGAGAAACCAGTCCGCCCCCGGTAGCTGAGTGGTCAGCGCGACCGACTGTCAATCCTAAGGGCCCGGGTTCGATTCGCGGCTGGGTCGGAGTTCTTCTCCACTCAGGGACTGGGTGTTGTGTTGTCCTAATCATCATCATTTCATCCCCATCGACATGCAAGTCGCTGAAGTGGCGTCAAATCGAAAGACTTGCACCAGGCGGGCGGTCTACCCGACGGGAGGCCCTTATCACACGCCATTTAATGGAAAAACCCATGTTTTTGTCTCTACAGGATGGCAAGATAGAGGACAGACATGCCCCTGGCTTCAGCTAATGCCTGTTCTCAGCACAGGTAATGCCGTCTCCCTGTATTCTAACATCCTTACATATGCCATACAATGGAGTTGAGGGGTGGATTGGGAGGGGAAGACAGAACAGAAGAGAGGCTGTGGTGAACAAAGCATGGATGTAGAATCAGTGACAAGGACGGATATGAGTGTGTGACAGGGGCTAGTGGAGATTCAGCCCAGGGTAAATGTGGGGTTGAATGATGGTTGGAAGGAGAATTCTCATCTATATAATTCAGTGGTACTGTTATTTAAAAGGGGGGAGGGGGAGGAGGAGCCAAAGGGCAAGAGAATCATTAAAGTTAACTATCTTGAGCTCAGCAGGGGTGGGGGGGTGGGGGGGTGGGGGGTGGGGGTGGGGGGTGCGACACACGACCTTATGTAATACAGAGTATCTCTAACTGATCTCCTAAGTTGGATCCCTTGCCTCTCAGCAACTGGGAGAGAATTCCAAACACCATCTGCAAAAGTTTTCCAATTCCCTGACAACCTACCCCCATCTCAGAATACTCTCACCCAACAATACCTATCCTAACAACAAGTGATGCCCCCCCCCCCCCCCACAACCCTAATTCAACCTCCTATAGTATCTAGACCCAACTTGGTGACCTCTTTCATAAATCCAAATGACTCACTTTCACCATCACACCGAAATTCAAATGTATTGGGCAGGGCAAAGATCTAATCTCCTCCAATCGTGACTCTCCCCTACCAATCATGAACCTGCACCGCCACTTCTCAACCACAACCTGGTCACCTTCCAGGAATCCCTTATCTCCAATGTGACCTCGTTCTCCTTTCTTAGATCTCTTCCCAAAACCATAAAGCTCTAAGCAGAGCCATAGACAACCTAAGGACAGAATCTGACTTCAGAATGAGATTTTCACTCTGCAGCGGAGTTTGCACTGATATAAAACTTCCTGGCAGATTAAAACTGTGTGCCGGACCGAGACTTGAACTCGGGACCTTTGCCTCTCATGGGCAAGTACTCTACCAACTGAGCTACCAAAGCACAACTCGCAACCTGTACCCATCCTCACAGCTTTAATTCTGCCGGTACCTCGTCTCCTACCATCCAATCTTCACAGAAGCTCTTCTGCGAACCTTGCAGAACTAGCACTCCTGGAGGAAAGAAGAGACATGGCTTAGACATAGCCTGTGGGATGTTTCAAGAATGAGATTTTAACTTTTTTTATTTTTTTATTTTTATTCTTTTTAAAATCTTTGCTTGGAGCCCACACAGGGGAAAAAAAAAGCAAAATTTCATGAACATGGTAGAATTAAACTGGAAACTGTGAAATGTGGTGACTGGAAACTGTGAAATGTGGTGAAAGACGTCAGAACGTAACGTGTGGGTGTGTGTTTTCCTTCTGTAGCCAATGGCAGTGTGGCATACTTTGATACTCAGTGACCTCTAGTGTAGCAATGACCTTTAGTGTATTGCTTGTCAACTTTTTCTTGTTCCTTGTGCTGAATGGTCGAAGAGGAGGATTCTGCAGTATTGCTAATGTGTGCTGTTTGCACTTCAAGTTCCTCACTTGCTGCAGTGTAAACACATCAGGTTTCTTGAAAGTACATACATACACACAAGTTTTCCTTCACATGTAGTATTCATTTACACTTATGAATATGAAATAAAGTCAAGCCCGCTGTGATTTCAGTGTTTCTCTGCCCCAGCAATCCATTACATTTATAACAATCTGTCCGCCATTACAACATACAAACACAATTGAGGACTGCAACAAAGATGATCAAACCATCATACAGCTGTTCAGTGAACACATCCAATTAACTATGGTGCCGCACATAGCAAATGGAGTAGCCTACATTGGCTACAGTTGGTAGCGGCACGATATGTTCCAGATTCCGTCAAGATGCCCTGAGCAGAACTACTGTAAGTAAAATTAATGCACGTTAGTGAGGGGCATATAAATTAAACTGAAGTAGGAGCCATGGTCACTCCATTTGCTGTGCATCAATCACATCAGCCATACTTTGGTACAAGCCAGCAAGTAAGCTCGCTGTGTGGAAAACAAAGATCCAAGATGTTACAAACATCCGAGATGTTGTAATGTGGCAGTTTTCACCATATTTCAGAATTTTCAGTTTATTTCACGTTACAGCTATAAATTTCTGCTATTGTCGAGATGAACACAAAATGACAAAATTCTCAAAACTGTGTGTTTTAAGGTTTAATTTGCGGCAGTAATGTGCTGCAAAATGGCTCAATTACCTTTTACATCATTAGCTAAAAGTGATAAACTTTTTAATTACCTATCCTACAGTATTACTAGTGCAAAACCACTTTTTCCCAATTGGTCTATTACATGACGTACAATTTTGAAATTTCTTTCTTATTTGCTTATGGATTTGCGATTTGATTATGAGTGTTGGTAAAATTGCTACTTAGGAAGATGAGAATGAAACTCTCACACCAACTTTGATTTACAGGTTCTGTGCCTGTATATTTTATAATCCAATACTTCAGGAATTTCGAATGTTTCATACACTAAGGTCTGTAAACTTATTACACAATTAGCTAAACAAAGTGGTGTGTTAGTGTGGTAAAGTGGCTGCGCTGGCTGTTGGGTGACGTAACAAGTCACCAGCCTATAAGAGCTCACTAGCTGGAAATGGCCGTTTTCTTGATTCTGATCGAGCAGATTCTTTGAGACACAGTGTTTGAATTTAAAAAGTTGACGATCAATACCGTTGCTGAATAGAGACTGAGTTATAAGTGGCATAAGAAAAGGTGGCGGCTGGGCCCCTTTGTCACTTATTGGCTCAGTCCAGAACACTTCGCATCGACTGTCCCATTTTTCTACTGCTGCAGCAACCTAGTAATAGTTATGTTATTATTGTGGGATGAAGCTAAAGTCGTGTCAGCAATGCTGGTCATGGATTACATCAGCATTTCCTCTCTCACATCTCCGCTCTTCGCAATGGTCTAAAATATTCCCTTTAGTCCAACACTACCAGTGGTGCGAACCATCGGTCTTTTGAGCCACTTATAGCTTGTTCAGTCACGTGAAATGTCAATAGGAAGGAAATGGGACAAAGTCAAGTGAGACACAGGGTAAGAATGTAGAATCAAGACAAATCTTTCTAGGAAGAAATGTAAAATCGAGGAATTTTTAGCACTGATCTTATGGGTTTTTCACAGGGCCTACAAATTCATAGCATATAATCATGAAAAACATAAAATCAGAGAATGTAAAATTTGAAGTTCCACTGTATACTTTAAAATGTGTCTAGTGGAATGCTGCAATGCTCTACATTTGACAGTTATGTCTTGTCTGCTTAAGGGAAGACTGAGGCACTTGTGGCCACCATCACACGACTCAGAACGGTCACTTATTCCTTCCACGTATGTTGTCTTGACTCTGTACATGCGAACAAGGCTGCGTTGAAAACTCGCCTCACCTCACAACTGTAATGTTTCGATTGACTGTTATGTGTCACAGTTAACTTCATACAGCACATGTAAAATAATTTGATATTTCAATACAATAACAGAAAAAAGGTAAGATACTCTTCCAAACAGATACTTTACTATGCTTGGCAGTAACAGGAAACTATGTACACATTAAGTGAACCCTATCACTGAAGTCAAGGATGTCTGTCTTTTTTTAAGAACATTGTATATTTGCAGTTATAAATTTTCAATAATTCATTTGTTAGCAAGAGAATAAAATTGATAATTACTGTTGATCAGTGGTAGATCACTCACACATTATGGATTTAATTGGTTGCGGCGAATTGTTAGTAACATGCTAGCTCTAATAAAGCACAATTAACTAGGTGTACTGGTTGCTAGGATACATAAGAGACACTTTTCAACTGCAATCAGTCCTGGTAGGTCCTTTTCAGGTCTGTTCCAAAACTTAAAGATGTCATGATCACCTGTGTGCATTAAATGTGCAGATCTAATTAATCTGCTGCATAGGGTTTGTTATTTGTCCAGTCGCTGAAACAATCTTTCTATCTTTTGGGTTGGCAATGACACTGTACTGAAGGATCTGTGTTAGTAAACAAAAGAGAGAGAAGTGAAGGGTGAATTCTGAAGGGGTACCTGGAAAGACAGCCAAAGGAATGCAGCAATGTTATGTTTGGAAGTAGTTACCACATTCACACGAAGAAAAGCCGAAGTTTGATTTTTAATCTCTTATAACCCCTATTAAAAATTCATATCTATTATTACACATCAATTATGCTAGTTAATTAGAAATCCATCCTTTCCTCACATCATATTGAAACATCACTTTTAACTGGAATAATTAAATTTTTTGTCATTGACACTGCAGATTTCTTAAAGTGAGTGAAACCAAAAAAGAGCTAAATGGATTGTAGGTTCTTTTCCACCTTCTACTTCATCTGTGGCCTCTTTAAATAGTTTTGGGAAATTCAAAATTCATTCTGTAAGATCATTACCATATCCTTCAATTGTAAGTGGAATTCTTTCCCATCTGTAAAGTAGCATTTCCTTAATCTGAGTGTGTATGAACTCTAACATAGTATATAAACTGCTACAACTTGTGCTGACCTCTTGTTTTAGAGATGATTTCAAAGATAAACATAAGTTGTTCATGCACCATACAATTAATTTTGCAATATTTATTGTTGCAGCATCATTCGAGCAAGATTTAACAAAAATATGACTAATTACTGTATTTATACAACGGATAGCACAAGGAAGCCTTTTGTGATTTTCCTAAGCTTTTTTGTATTGCCTCGCTCATCACAACCAAAAACAGAATTATGTAGCAAATCTGACGAAATGTTCCAGCCAGCCATCCTCTTTTCTATTTCTTTCATGGTGTTTACTCTTGTTTTCTTAAGGCCTGGGAATTTAGTTGGAAATAAAACATTATTCACAAGAGACCATCTGTGTTTATGTAATGTGCTGTAAGCAGCAAATCATATGCCCAATTGTGTGAATCAGTCCATTTATCAACTGTCACAGCACATGCTTTATTAGTAGCTTCCATTAACACAGAGGGCATTATGATGTTTCAACTTGCATCAGCCTGTCCTTTGACATGCCTGATTACAGTAAAGGGATGTGACATGATATCTGAAGTGCTGGCTTCCTCATAATGTCCCCCTACCTCTATTAATTCTTGGTCTATTACATTGAAATCGTAACCAGAAACAGTATTACAAGGTCTCATATCTTTTTGTACTCTTTGGAACACACTTGATTGTTGTTATAATTTTTTTTATTGTTGCTGATATCCCTGAAGGAGCTGTGTCTCTGGGATTTCTTACAACTTTGTTTCCCGACTGGAAGCAGAATAACGTATAGCATTTTGTGCACAATATGTTGCCAGTAAATTAGCTGTTTTCATCTGCAACCGACAGAAATTTATTCCACTTTTAGACTTTAAGACCTTCGCATTTTAATCTTACTTTTTAATGCACTGGTTCCCTCATGCTGCATAATCACATACCATGAATGAGGAACCTATGTTGGATGTAGTTATGTACACGTAAATACATGCTTATAAATAATTGGGCAGATAACAAATCTAATAACCAAACAGTGGCAGGAGCAAATACACAAAAAAATAAGGAAATTTGCAAGCTTTTGGAGTCTATGGCTCCTTCTTCTGGCAGAAGTTTTGAAGAAGAAGGATAAAGGAAAAGGACTGGTGAGGTTTAGGAAATGGGAAGAGTTACAGTAATGTCTCCACTGGCCAGGAGTTGTGGGCAACTTTTTCATAGCTCTCCCCTTTTCCTAAATCTCATTAGTCCTTTTCCTTCATCCCTCCTCTTTCCCCTTCCACCATTCTGCCAGAAGAAGGATCCACTGACTCCAAAAACGTGCACAAATCCTTAACTATTGTATGTGTTTGCTCCTGCCACTGCTTGATGAGTAGATTTTTAACCATTCAATTCTACTTTAACTGTAATAAATACATTATTTTCATTGATACAAATACACATCTAGCATCTTTGGAGTCAAATATTGCCTATGATTTGGTCATGACTTCTGCGTTTGCTCACAATAAATGGTCCAGGCAGCCTATCCACTTAGGCTGTACTCGTCCTATCACGCATTTTGTGCTCGTTTACTCAGCCATTCAGGACTCTACTGCCCACTGGCAGTAACTGGGATTCCACTTCCTCGGCATGAATATTGGCCAGCCTTTCTGTCTCTCTGTAATCTTATAGTTTTCTCAAGTGAATTTCACCTTTGATTTAATTAGACAGCAACATTCTTAGTACGTTTATTCATTCATTTAAAGAGTTCTCTTAACTATTTTACCCAATTGCAGAACATTCTAATGAAACTAATTCTATTTTTATGTTAAGCCATTGTTTCACTGTTGTCTACCTCATACAGTAATTTTACTGTTACATACAATAAGAACCAGGAAAATCAGATTTGTTACCAGTCTTGTCCAGTCATAATTGCTTGCCACAGAGCTGCTACACTCGCAAAAATACGTGGCATGTTGCTCAGAACTTTGCGCCTGGCTGAAATATGTGGATCCACAACTGTAGGTTTATCCTTCCCATGAGTATTGTCCTGCATTAAAGAAGAGAAGAAACAATCATCAAAACAAGAAACAATGAATGGCTGTTCATTGTGGCAAAGCCGTAATGGTAAAGTCATAATTGTCTCTTTTTGTTAGGCATGGGAGGATAAAGCATGATTAAAATAAAGAAAGAAGAAATGGAAAAAGAAAGGTTTGTGTTACATCGGAAACATTCATTGGGCACAAGCATGTTGGTTCTGGAGTAAAACAGTGCACACTGATTTTAAAACAGATCCTAACTACTGATGCCATCCCATTTAATTTTTTTAATGTAACATGTGAAAGCAGTTACCATGATACAACAACTTTTTTCTTCCATACATTGTCAGACAGCACTTTTATAAACACTGATCAGCCAGAACATGATGATCACCGACCTACTATCGATAAAAACGCATCCACGCAATAGCAGCATCACCTGGCAAGCAATGACTGCTAGTCAGACAAATGCACGGTGCGTGTAGTATCAGTGAATGTACTGTCCATGTGTAGGATGGGGAATGTGCACCATCTGTCTGAGTTTGACTGAGGGCAGATTTTGATGGTCCAGAGCCTTGGCACAAGCATTTAGGGAACTGTAGGACTTGGTGGGTTTTCGAGCAGCACTGTGGTGAGTGTCTTCAACACATGACAAAACCAAGGTGAAACCGCATCCAGACATCATGGGGTTGGGCAGCCACCCCTCATTACAGATGTTGGACATCATAGGGTGGGCAGACTGGTAAAACGGGACAGGCAGCAAATTGTGGCAGAATTAACATCAGCTTTAATGCTGGGCAGAGTACATGTGTGTCTGACCATGAGTGCACCGAACACTCTTAACAGCAGACCCCCACAGCCAGCGACTCATATTTGTGCAAGTGTTAACACCATGACATTGGCACCTACAACTGAAATGGGCACATAACCATCGGCACTGGACATTGGCGCAGTGGCAGAGCATTGCACGGTCTGATGAATCTCAATACCTTCTTCATCATGCAGATGGGTGGGCGCGAATCAGGCATCTTCAAAGGGAACAGCTCCTTGACACCTGTACTGCAGAACGGAGACAAGCTGGCAGCCACTGGCAGTACTTTGGTTGTTTCGTCTTGCTGCTCTGGCCTCCAGCCCTAAATAAGTGTGTTCCACTGCTGCACTGTATTTTGTATATAATAACCTTAAATATCCCCATCATGCTAATTATACAAATGATGGAGGAACGATGAATGTCTATATAACTTTGGACTAAGGAAGACACTATCCATGTGGCACTCACTAGCATGCCACATTCTCTGTAACTTCATATCAGTTTGCCAAAGTAATGAAGTCTGTATTGGATGTAAATCCATAAGTTATAAGTGGAGAAATAATAGAATTAATTGCTACTCAACACATATGAGTTGTGGGCAATCACATTTGACACCTTCTCTATGTGATGAGTACCAAACTATCCTAATTCTACTGTTATTTTGTCAACAATTATCCACTGTTTCATTTTGGCAAGTTACAAAGCCACATTTGTAAGCAGTTGTGTTGTGTATTCACCAAAGAAGCAACTTTGTCATATGTATAGTATGATTTTTATCCTGACATAGTTCCTGTTACTCTGGATTTGTATGGAACTTCATTACACACTGCGCAATAGTAGCCGGCCAGAGTGGCCGAGCGGTTCTAGGCGCTACAGTCTGGAACCGCACGACCGCTACGGTCGCAGGTTCGAATCCTGCCTCGGGCATGAATGTGTGTGTTGTCCTTAGGTTAGTTATGTTTAAGTAGTTCTAAGTTCTAGGGGACTCATGACCACAGCAGTTAAGTCCCATAGTGCTCAGAGCCATTTTGCGCAATAGTACCTACATAGTCAATACTCCACCCTACACATTGTAACTAAGCAACTTTTATAATTTCTGTCTAAAATGAGACTAAGTATATATCTGTACGTTTTCAGTGAGCTATTAAAGTTACAACTGCTCAATTAAAACAGCAAACACTACCTGCTGTGCAGGGACAGGCATGAATACATGCACAAGGTTGCTGAAAACCTGCCCTGGGTTGGCACCAGGCAGACCAACATTTAAAGACGTAACTGCACCAAGCATCTGCTGACTGAAAGCGTGCGATTGCTGCTGTGTGCTGTCCAACAAACAGTAGTGGCACAACAGTGTCAGTGCTTCCAGTTGAGTAACTGCGTAGTCTGCAGGTAGGCAACACAAGTCCTCTCTGGAAAGGAAAGAGCGTTAAAACACAGTAAAAATGGAAATTATTAACTATGAAGTGCAATGTCTTATTTGTAGCATTTATTGATCACAGGACAAGAGAAGCAAAGCATTCACAGACAAATTTCAAGCTTCCAGGGCAATAATTTCCTTTTATTTGAGGAACCAAGGAAAGATGGAGGGGGATAGCTATCAAAGACGATACTTTCAGGTGCGTGTGTGTGTGTGTGTGTGTGTGTGTGTGCGCGTGTGTGTGTGTGTGTTTGGGGGGGGGGGGGGGGGGGGGGGGAGATAGCACTTCCAATGAAGAATGCAAATTCAGAAACTGAATTACAGAAGTGAAGCATGTGCTCTGTGATGAGGGCAGCACAGTGACTTGTGCTGTAGCGCAAAATATTCTCAGTGTTCAATTAAAATCAGAAATGGAAGAGTAACTAGTGTGTTAACTCTTCCTTCCTTTCCATGAAAGAATACAAATATCAGACATTGTTTCACAGAGCTAAAATGTTAAACATCTAATTTATATACCTATTCACAATTTAACACATTCTCTATATATTAACTTTATTCACATCCTTGTTTTAATTGAATACCTATGTTACTTACGCAACATTGCACACAAAGAATGCTTGTTGTTGTTGTTGTGGTCTTCAGTTCTGAGACTGGTTTGATGCAGCTCTCCATGCTACTCTATCTTGTGCAATCTTTTTCATCTCCCAGTACCGACTGCAACCTACATCCTTCTGAATCTGCTTAGTGTATTCATCTCTTGGTCTCCCCCTACGATTTTTACCCTCCACGCTGTCCTCCAATACTAAATTGGTGATCCCTTGATGCCTCAGAACATGTCCTACCAACCGATCCCTTCTTCTGGTCAAGTTGTGCCACAAACTTCTCTTCTCCCCAATCCTATTCAATACTTCCTCATTAGTTATAGTTATGTGATCTACCCATCTAATCTTCAGCATTCTTCTGTAGCACCACATTTCGAAAGCTTCTATTCTCTTCTTGTCCAAACTATTTATCGTCCATGTTTCACTTCCATACATGGCTACACTCCATACGAATACTTTCAGAAATGACTTCACTTAAATCAATACTGGATGTTAACAGATTTCTCTTCTTCAGAAACGCTTTCCTTGCCATTGCCAGCCTACAGTTTATATCCTCTCTACTTCGACCATCATCAGTTATTTTGCTCCCCAAATAGCAAAACTCCTTTACTACTTTAAGTGCCTCATTTCCTAATCTAATTCCCTCAGCATCACCCGACTTAATTAGACTACATTCCATTATCCTTGTTTTGCTTTTGTTGATGTTCAATGCAAAGAATGCTTGTGTAAAAGATATTGTTAACTTCAGTCAGTCAAAACATTGGTTTGATGTAGCTGTTCACTTTAGTCTATCTTGTGCATGTCTTTATATCTCTGCATAATTATTGGAAACTACATTGACTTCCATGTTTACTTTTACTGTAATCAAGCGTTAAGTCTTCCCTGCAATTTTTACTGCTACACTTACCTCCATCACCAAATTAGCTAGTCTTTGACACCTCAGAAAGTTTTCTTTATCTTGTCAAGCGATCCCTTCTTTTCACCAAATTGTACCATAAATTTATTTTTACCCTCATTTCAATTCAGCACTTCTCCATTAGCCATTTGAATTTTCAACATTCTTCTGTAGGACCACTTTTCAAAACCTTTCATTCTCTTCTTATCTGAAGCATTTATCATCCACATTTCACACCCATACAAGGCTACATCCCAGACAAACACCTTCAGAAAAGACTTCCTAACACTAAAATCTATATTGGATGTTAATATATTTCTTTCCTTCAGAAAACTATGGTAAGTCCAGGTTGGAATATCAACAATTATGAAAAGGACGGATTGCTATTCACATTAAAGATGACATGTTGAATTGCAGACGTGCACAACAAAGAGACTTACACAGCATGGTCTGAAGGGCCAGAGAATGTGGTCATGTGTGCCTGCTTGAGTGACTGTGTCTGTGTTTTCCCTTCTGTTCTGAAGACGGCTTTGGCCAACAGCTCGGTGTGTTACAGTCTTTTCATTGTGCCTGTCTGCAACTCAGTATGTCATCTTTAGGTGAATAGCAATCTATCCATTTCATAAATTTTCATATTCTTTTTCAGAAAAACTTTTCTTGTTAATGCCAGTAAGCATGTTATATCCTATTTATTCCTGCCATTATAAGTTACTTTGCTTTACAAATTTCAAAACTCATCTACTTTTTTTGGAGTCTCATTTCCTAATTCTCTCAATATTACCTGATTTAATGCAACTACGTTTTGTTACTCTTGTTTTATTTATTTATAATTCTCTTGGTATTACCTAATTTAATGCAACTACATTTTGTTACTCTTGTTTAATTTTTTTAATCTTCATCCTATAACCTATTTGAAGACACTGTTCACACAGTTCAACTGATTTTCCAAGTCCTTTCCTAATCTGACAAAATTACGTCTTTCGCAAATCTTAAAGTTTTTACTTCTTCTCCCTGAACTTCAATTTTTATTGCTTGCTTGCTATACTAAATAACATAGGGGATAAGACATAAACCTACTGCACTCCCTTATTGACTACTGCATGGTTTTCATATTCTTCAACTCGTGGAACTGTGGTGTCATCTCTCTTAAAGTTTTAAATAACCTTTGGCTCCTTGTATTTTATCACTAATAACTCCAGTAGTGCAAAAAGTATATTCCAGTTAATGTTGTGAAAGGCTTTTTTCTAAATCTACAACCATTATAAATGTAGGTTTGTCTTTCTTCAATCTCTCTTCTCAAAATATATGGGCAGTACTGCCTTGCAAGTTCCCATATTTCCTGTAACTCGTCCCCCAGGTTGTCTACTAAAAGCAGTTTCATTTTTTCTATTGATGAATATTTAGCTCAAAAACATGAAAATACAACAGAACTTTTTAGCAAGGTCAGAAACGAGATATATGCATAAAGAATAATGTTTCATATTGTAGTGCTGATACTCTGATATCTAAAGTATAGCATATCAGTACACACAACATTAAATATAAGAAGAAAAAGTGAAATGCAAAAGAAATTCATTTACGTAATGTGTTACAAAAATGTTTAAACTGTCTAGTTACAATAGGTCTTTATTCAGTTTCTGGGAATAAATAGTCATTTAAATTTAAATGACTATTATGGTTCTAGAGGCCACTCTAAGTACAGTAATTCTGTTATGAAACACAGTACTTCTGTTACCTATTGTCTTCTGAGCCATAATGCTGAGACAGGTTTTCTATGTTGCTGCATAATTGATTGATGACACTCATAACTACTTCAGTCAGAGATGACCCCATAAATGGGAGAGCAGAAGCTATGAGATTGGTCCACTGATGATGCAGATGGCGCATATGCCTCTGCAACAATGAGACTATCATCAACCAACCAAAATAAATAATATAGTTTTATCAACTAACAGTAATATTAAGAATATGAAGAAACAACACATATGAAAGACAAAACAATACCAACAGGGCAATGCTCATAAGAAGAGGTAAAATTACTCAACTATGTGGCTGAACCCATGTACAAAGAACACAAAAGCTGTAGAACAACAAGAAATTTAACATTTATTTTACTGACTTATAACTATATTAAAAAATATTCCTAAACTAAATTACCAGCAGAAGAGAACACGATAGATAATCTCATAGAATAGCTGTCGAGGAACTGAAATGAATGTAAGAATCTCAAAGTGGAAGCCAGTGATTCACACCTGTCTTAATGCAGTCAAAACAGAAGCTAAGAACATTGACTGTTGAGGTATGTCAAGTCCTGGATGGTATTTTAACTGATTCGAAGATGAAGTGCTCTTCACAGAAGATGTGCTTTCTCTGTTTGTAACAGTTGCAGACTCACTATCACTCTTCTGAGCATTAACTTGGTGTTCAAGCATTACTAAAGCAAGAAGTAGTCTGGAATCAAAACAAAAGTTGAGAACATAATTGAGCTGCTAGAACTAATAATATTATAACAACTTCCAATACTGATGAACAAAAGCAGAAGCAGCAATACTTACCTCAAAAGTTGCACCTGAAATCCCTCTGAATGTTCAGAACAACGAAATTTACATCTGCTGCTACTTTCCGCATATTCTGAATCAGGGTCATTGAAATGCATAATTTCTTCTGTTAGTGTTCTTTGTAAAGGGTTGTCATTAACCTGCAATATTTAAGATTTATTACTCAACCAAAAACAATTCTCAACAGCTATCCAGCATATACTTATACAGATTGGGAGGGGGGGGGGGGGGGGGGGGGGGACACCTCCACACATGGGGGCGCAGCCCTCCACCCCAACACATACAAATCATAGAGGGTGTTTCCACAAGAGCACGCAAAAATTTAACAGGACATAGAGGATGCTCCACGGAACAAGTTGAAGTAGGGAACCTGGGGTCAGAGAAGTCAGCTTCAGTAGATAATAGGAACAAAATCATATTATTGCATACTTTCTATTTACATTAGCCACAGTTAAGTGCAAATACAGTCACTGACACAATGAACTTCTCATTTGCACTGTATCTTACAAAATGTGCTGAAACTAATGGCCATCAATCTTAACGCAAACATGACATGGGAAAACCAGATTCTGATGCACCCTGACAAATCTCCCTGGTGTTTTTTGAATCACATTGCAGACAGCTACAATTCTGGCACATAATTCCATCTCTGTATCCACTGGGGTCTCAGACACAAGTGAATTTAGATATCTCCATAGGAAATAATCAAGGGGATTCAGGTCAGATGACCTCGCAGGCCATGGAATAGGACCCCCCCTTCGAATCCAGCAACCAGGAAATACAGTATTGAAATGGTTGTGGGCATCCACACTGAACTGAGGCAGAGCAGCAGATTGTTGTAGCCACATCCTCTCACCAACAGTCAAGATTACGTTCTCCAACAATTCAGGTAGAACTCTTTGCACAAATCTTAAGTACAGGTGCCCATTCAGACAGCCACGTAGAAGATATGGCCCAATGAGATTGTTCCCTACAATACTGACCTAGATAATCACACTTGATGGTGTGCTTCCTGTTCAAAATGAGGCCTCGACTGTAAACAGCATCATTTGGAGGAAATCTGGTCGATCAATCACTTGTTGGAGCAACCATTGATACAACATGTCTCCTGGTACAGTCAGTCACAAGCACTGCATGGACTCGTTGTGGGTGATAAGGGTGTAATTGTTGTTGTGGAGTACTTGTCACACACCAGTATCTGCAGCACCCATTTCACATGCAATATGATGAGTACTTGTAGTAGGATTAGCTGCAACACGTTCCAGCACCTCCTCTTCAAAATCGGGTGTGCAAGTGGTCCTCATGTTGCCAGAGCCCTCATTTCCTCTTTCCAATGAACCATTCCCCCACATTCATCAATCAAGAGAAATAAACACTCATAGCGATGGATGATGCCCATTAGGAAATCATTCCCTCTACAGCCTTTCAGCAGTGAGAGCGTTGCAATGTACTTACACGTAAACAATACACATGTCAGTGAGTTCTGTGAAACTGTACCGGTACTGCGCCACTGTATTGTACTGTATGTCTCTGAATAACACTGAGTAATGAATGGGCCTGTTGTTGACTCAAAGCACATTCTGTCATGGGATGATGTAAATACAATACAACAGAGCCACCTTATTGACAAGTGAAGTAAACAAAACCCTCATCATGACTTCCTAGTAATTAGGCTTGTCCTCCTTGTTTCCTTACAAGAAATAAAGAATGTACAAGTAAATAAACAGCATAGTATGTGTAAACTTGTACATGTTAGTTGTAAATAAGCTGGAAAACAGTAATGCAAGACAAAGTGGTAGACAAGTTTACTTCCATATCTGGCTTCTCTAACACCAGGTTCCCTACCTCAAATCATTCAATGGAGCCTTCTCTATGTGCTGTTACATTTCTGCACACTCTTACGGAAACACTCTG